>NW_028274808.1:138537558-138725058 GCF_037043125.1 Eumetopias jubatus
GATGATCCAACAGAGTCTTGAGATGACTGTTTAGTTAAAAAAGAAAGTAACAGATACTGAGTAAGATAATGAATATTGAGTGGGATTTTTTTTTTCCGAGTGGGAATTTTTTAAGAAATTTGCTAGTGGTTTTGTAGACGTAGTTAGAGCCACACATACTCAGAGGACAGCACTGATCTCTGAGCCATTCTGTTCCCTTCCTAAGCATATAAATGTAGGCATCAGTTGTGTGCCTTATTTTTCTAAATATTGAACCATAATGCATAGATTATACTATTTGTAAGTTGATGTATTTTCAGCAAAACTTTGTAATTACAGAGTGACATACGTCCCCTAACAGAAAGCAGTTTGAATCTAGACTTGACCAACTTGTTCAGTGGCTTAGCGGACAACTCACCTTCATCCCGTACCTTCTGTGTGCCAGCTGTGTTCCATTCCGTTTTTGATTTAAGTCCTTGTAAAAAGTAGGTTCTCCATTATACACAAAGGAATTTAACAAAGATCAGGCAGTGGCTTATTTAAGCTCACAGTTTAAACTCAGAGTTTGATGACGTCAAACCTCATACTTACAGTGTGCTGGAGTTAGTGCCTGATAAAGACATACTCCACCAAGAAGTGAATTCTGGGGGCATCGAGGCACAGAGATATTATGTGCCTGTTTCTGCCTGTGCGATTACTTAACGTTTTCTAACCTGCTGTATCAGCCTGCACTTTTCCAGGAAGGACCTCCATAGAGATGAGGGTTATGACAGTATGGTTACCCACCTGGGACGGTGACAGCTGATCCTGAATCCAGCCCTTGTCATCATGAATGGCCTGCATGTGACACTGTATCCCAGCCATCCTTGTTTGGTGTACGATGTATTGCATGCAGATAATTGCTACCTGTCATCCTCTACTTAACAGACAGCTCTTAGTCATCCCAGACGTATAAGCATCAGGTGACAATGTATCAAACCCATGTGCCTTCACCCTGTGTGTGGGTACCTGTGTCCTCTGCCTTTCCTTTCTTCCCGTGATGTTGAGATGCACTTTATACTTAAAGGGAAGCATTTTCATTTTGTCATTCATATTGAAAGCTCATCTCCTTGGTTTTTAACTAATAGCAAGACATTAAGGGATAACATTTTCTGAACAGAAAGCATGGCTGAAGGATGTAGAGTCTCTACTTGTCCTGCTAAAAATACTGGAGATCTAAAGTGGAAATCAGAGAATGAAATAGGACTCAAGGAAAGATGATGACTAAGTCCAAAGGGTATAAATCATGTACAGAGGGTATTATAATGCTGATATTAAAGACTTTGTTTTAATTTAAGGCTCTGAGTTACCATTCCAAGGACAATTTTCTTTTCTTCCTCCCACCTTCCCTCCCTTGCTTTGCTTTGCTCTTTTCTTTTTTTTCTTCTTTCCTCTTTTTCTTTCTTCCTTCCTTCCTTCCTTCCTTCCTTCCTTCCTTCCTTCCTTCCTCCCACCCTCCCTCCCTCCCTCCCTCTCTCCCTCCCTCCCTCCCTCCTTCCCTCTCTTTCTTTCTTTCTTTCTTTTGTCTTTCTGTCTTTCTTCATTTAGTTTGAGGGAGACACAGGGGATTCACTAAGTTACTAAAATGGAAAGGACCTCCATCATGATTTTAAGTCATTATAATATTGTTACAATGTTTATTGAATGGGTTTAGAAATTGCTTTGTCCCAGAGATTGAAGATTGTGACTTTTTTTTTTAAGACTTGTATTATCTTTGTTTTGCTTAAGACCCTACTCATAGGCATCTGTTATGGTTTATTTTACTTAAGAGAGTTAGTCTAAAATGTGCTTCTGAATTTCTGTGTATCTTAATTTGACAGCTTAAGAAAACAAAATAAGTCATGCCTGAAGTTTGTAATAATGCATGTCTTGTATTCATTATGTGATTTACACTAGCTTTATTGTCAAAAGTCCAGATTCAAATATCAGCTTTTAAAGTTACCAGCTGATTGGCCTTGAGCAAGTTATATAACCTCTCTGAACCTTTAAAAAAAAAAACAGAATTTTTCAATTGTGGCTTCTTATCTGAAACACAGAACAGAGGAAATATTTCAAGGGACTGTTTTTCATTCTTCCAAGGATGTCATACAGCGAGCATAAGGCTTGGGTGAGAAGTTAGTGTACCATATACAAATAGATGCCTCCAGAGGTCTTAAGGCACTCATGAAACCCTGGTTGAAAAAAGCTAATGAGGCTAAAAAAATTTCCACCTTACACATTTTTGCCACTGTTTTTCTCATTAATTGAGAAAGGCTTTGGTTTTGCAAGCCAGAAGTGAATTCAGTTAACTAGCAATTTATTTATTTTTCATTTCCCAGATTATCACTCAAGGAAAAGGAGGTCAATTTCTCTGAAGCTAAAATTAATTTCTCAGATATTTGCCTTCTGGATAAAGTATAATTTTATAACAATAATGAATAGAGAGGATAGAAGTCCGTTTTTAGATGGGCTTTATTCAAATTTATATTTGTGATATTAAATTTATAGATTAAGTTTGGAAAGCAACCTGTTTTAGAGTTTTGTGATATACTGACAAGATACATAACAGTAGGCGATTACTGTGCATGAGTGTACATTTTTGCAGTAAGTTGTATCATCGCTCAACAGTGACCTTGTTAGGTGAGGGGGAAGGCAAGAGAGACATACACTGCCTCTTGAGAGCAAGTGGAGTGATGAGTATCAGGAGAAGACACTAAAGATTTATTGTCTGTGGCAAAGGAAACACAGATCTCTTCTTGTGCAATAGCATTTTTGACATCACCCATAGTAAGGGTGTTTAGAGGCTCTAAGTTAGAAAATGTTCACTGGAACAAAATAATAAACAATTTTATGTTATTTGTGTTATGAGCTTATCTTGCTGTTTATTCTTTGTAGCACTTAACACATGAATGATGGTCATGCCAAACCATTCTTTGATGTAAATAGGACCTTGCTGCCCAAATAACCAGATTTACCTAATTGAAGCAGTCTATAAGAACAGATTTGGTTTTTGAGAGGAGGTAGCAGTACAGAGCAGCATAATTATCATTTTTTCTTCCAATTTCATATTTTGCTTATGTGAACTTTCTTCCCTGTTTACATCGGCTCGTTTAAAATAGGACGAATGTGAATGATCCACTGAGCCGAAAATTTGGAGGAAGGAGAACAATTCTAATGGGAAGAACTGCTATCCTCGGATAGCTGTTCTCAGTGGTCTCAACATAGCCCCATCTGGCTAAGAAATAGGGATTACAGTTCAGTTATTGTAGTTCGTTCCTATTTGCTTCCAGCCAAAAGAAGCAAGCATCTCACACATACTGGAGATTCATAGCGATTTGAAATACTGTCTATGTGGGTATATGAGTTTTCATTTAGTAAGAAGAGAGATAAAGCATTGTGCCCTTTTTATTTTCTATGGTATCTGCTGCCTAAAGTTTTAGGATTAGGATATAAACTATCTGGTATATACCTTTAGGTAGCATTAAGCATCCTAAAAAAATAAATGCCTTCAGTTAAAAAACAAAAACAAGGAGGGGTTTCTGGCTTGTCACCTTGTCTCATTCTGTTTTTCTTCCTTCCTTCCTTCCTTTTTAGTTGAACAGTTCATGAGAACTATAGGAAAACTACTTCCTCTGATGGTTCAACAGGAGCAGAGTAGGGCCACCCACATTCAGAGACTGATTGATGTGGGGTGCCCAATTCTGAGCAATTTGAAGGGCCATTCTCACTTCAGAGATCCCTGGTGAATTGGGTGAGGTCTCTTGAAACTGTAACGCAACACAGATTCTCGCTTTGCCCGGGCCTGCTTCCTTCACAGAAACAGCGCTATTTCTGAAAACACTCCCAGTGAACGTTTTGCTAACACAGTTGCCTTAGAGTCTGTTTACGGGTGGATATGGCTCCACTTAGTCACCCATCACTTTCTTTTCATAACTGGGTTCTGATCCTCATTGTACTATTTACTAACTCTGTGCCCCGAAACACATTCTTAGACTCTCTAAAATGCATTTTCCTTTTTTCAGTATTTAAAATAGAAATTGTTATATAATAGCACTTTGCCACAGAGGGTTGTTTGGAGATTAAATGAGATAGTAAAGCACATAGACCAGTGACTGAAACCCAGAGTTCTTAATAAATATTTGCTATTAATATTTTTACCATGATAATTATTATATTTCTCAAATTGGCAGCCTCTGTTTCTTAATTTCATTCTAACTACATTTTCCCGCTTTACATATTCTGCTTTCGAAGCACTTACTTTCCCCCCTTTGCTTTTTAAGTTTTTATTTTTTTAATTTCTAGGTCATTATGTAGTGACAAAATCTGGGATATGTATTTATGTGTCAGAACAAATATATTAAAGTAAGGCCTATTTGGGTTGGCCAAAATAAATTTAGGTGTTAGTTGTTGTCATTCAGACCTTTTTGACCGCATGGGGCTGCTTCCTTCATTCTTGTCATATCAGAAGCAGGATGGCTCAGTCTTTTGGGGGAATGCCTGGGAATACCACAAAATGGGTTTGAACGCTGTGATACAGAGGTACCTAATAAAAACTGAGCATTTCAGTTTAACTTGTGTTGAGGATCTCCCATCAACAGATAATAGTTTTACATAAAATTGCCTCCTGGCTCTATGTTATGTCATATAAATACCCTGCCTCATTTCTGTGGAGATTGTATGAGCTAATACATGTGAAATGCTGAGCTTGTTGCCTGGCATAGAGTAAACACTAGATAAATATTACAGACTATTTTAACCATTAGTTATAATACATAGGAAGTCAGTGCATTTCTTCCAATAAAATGATAGAAGATGGGTGATGGTTGATGTGAAAATCTGGAAACAAATTGTAATGGGAATTTTGAGAAATAAGATCATTCTATATTTTGCTTAACTACTGCTATAGAAAGAAACTTTGAGGCATCCTCCTAAAAAAAAGATCTCCACGTTGAACTTCTGCACACCTTGCTTCACGTGCTAAGTGGACTTCTCGTTGGGCAAGAGATCTGCACCTACTTGCCCTCTTATCCATCCCTTTGGTGGTCAGAAGGCTCACGGCAGAGAAAGAAGGCCCACTCTCCCTGGAGCAGCCCTAGGATGGATGAGGCTGTCTCCAGTAAAGCTGCTGGAAACTAAGCCTAGATTCAGGAGTTAAGTAAGTCAGGTAATGCTTTAAAAACCAAGAGTGACCTGTTTGAAAAGCCCTTATGCTTAAGTTTAGAAAGCCTAAGCGTAGAAAATTGTCATGTCTTTTAGGCAGTTACAAAACAACTCTAATTTGAACTGAATTTCTTTATGGTCCTGTTGGCAGGAGTCACTCTGCTGCAACCTCAGGCTCTAGGGTGAAAACACAGGGCTAGAAGGAGAGAGAACCAAAGGGGGCCAGGAGTCCGGCAGCAGGGGTGGACATGCTTAATGTATTTAAGAGATTAATAGGCTATTGAAATGAAAATTGCCAACACAAAGCATGTTATCCCAAACTCACAAACGTTAAGTATAACAACCATATGGGCTACAGCTTAGGCCAATGGTTTTATATTGTGACAGGCAGAGAGTAGGCCTTTTTTTTTTTTTTTTTTTTAGTGTGAAGGCTTAAAAAAAATACCTTTTATTTGTCACACAGATTAGAAATACACACTTAAGTACAAGAAATCCTGTTCACATTTTTCCCCCAAGCAGTGCAGTACATCATTCTTTTGGTGCGGTGCCAGGACACGATACTGTGAAGATCTGAACGTTTTTCTCCTACTGCAGCAGTTTAAAATGGTCTTGTGATTTAGTGGCTTTTAATGAGTATAACAGTAGTAATTATTCCTATATATAATATCATATATTAACCACCATGGATAACAAAGTAGCAATACTTAAGGTAATGTACTACTTTCTCAGCATTATTTAAATTTTTCTGTAGGGACTGAATTGGTTATAGAGAGCTTGGCATGAAAGTACAGAAGCATTTTGGATACATTTAATGGGCTTGAATTCTAGAGCTCTCTTCTTTCACCTGCTTTTCCATCACCGTTCTGCATTTCACAAAGATATCCTCTAGAGTAAAATATTTTGTTAATTTGTATGAGTAGCACTACCAGTGATGTTGGGCTTTTGCAAAGCCTCTGGCAGGTTTTAATTAGCTTGATTCAAACTCAGAAATGAATGACATTTTGCCTTCAGACTTAGCGAGATTACTTGCCATTTTCCTCAGCCTTCTCTCCTTGTGACCATCTCTGTCTAAATGGACAGTAGTGATGTCTATAATCAACCTCATGGAAGCTTTTGCAAAAAGTTGAAACAACGAATTTCTAAAACTGAGGAATAGGGTAAGGCAGTGATTTATGAATAAAGACTAGAATGAAATAGTAACCAGCTGTCAAAATCTCATTTCTTGTTTTTATTGAAAAGCAGTGAATTATTCAATAGTATTGGGGGGGGGGTTAAAAACACCAGCACAGTGCTAGGTGCACAGTTAGTGCTCACTATAAACAAATGGCTCCATAGAGACTTAATTGCTCAAATTGTACCTTGCTAGTGACACACAACATTTAATGATTTCTCTATTTTTAGTTTAGATAATGAAAGAGCAACCTGTTTTTTTTGTTTTTTTTTTTGAGAATGGCACAATCTAGGCAGTATCTCTATCAGGGTAGATAAGTCGCAAGTCAGAGTTGGGAAGAAGTAGCCCAGGTGAGTGGCAAAAAAATGTCTCTTGCAAATGAATAGTGTTTTGTGGGTGTACTACAGTGGGTGTACGTCAGGGAAAATATGTCCAAATGTTGACAATCAGGAACCAGCCCCACTAACCTAAACTGTTATGGATATTGTAGTCTTCCAGAGAATTTCCTCTTCTGCCTTATTCTGTTCTGTGTTAGGTGGTTGTATGAGATTGGTTTTCAAGGAACTTAATTGAGCCAAATCTGAATCTTTTGAGGTTTTCCTATTACTGGTAATTGGCTCATTAAGAAACTGAAATGGGCACCTTGTTTTCTTAATGCTACTGTTGAGACTATAATGATTGATTCCTATTCTCTTTAACTGAGTTAAAAGCTTAATTAAGTTTATGGGTGTTTTTAAACTGCATAAAATTAGGGCTAATTCATTTATTTCTTAAGAGTAAAGAAAAAGATCATCAGTACATTTTTCTTCTTTGTAACAAAGATTAAAAGGAGAAACGCCTTCAAATGATTGAATGAACACACAGTCAAATTATTATTTGCTGACTTTGTTCCTAGAATTGTATAAAAGATAGCGAAAAGAAAATTATAGTTCATACCTTTAGAAAGTACCCATGCTTATAGAGAAGTATAGTATCCAAACCTTGGATAGTACTATTGTACCTTGATTATAAGTGCAAAGGTCATTGTAATCCTGAGTGCAATAAATAACCGGAGCTTAAAGTGAATTATTTTGAATATTGTGCAATAATTTTAAAATTAATTGCTTTCTAATTATTTCCTGTTAGTTTTTTTTCTTCTTTACTCTCTTTCAGGTTTAATAAAGGATTTTTTTAAAGATTTTTTTTATTTATTTGACAGAGAGTTAGCGAGAGCAGGAACACAAGCAGGGGGAGTGGGAGAGGGAGAAGAGTCTTCCAGCTGAGCAGGGAGCCCGATGCGAGGCTCAGTCCCAGGACCCTGCGATCATGACCTGAGCGGAAGGCAGACGCTTAATGACTGAGCCACCCAGGCGCCCCCTAATAAATTTTTATTTCTTTTGTATCATTGTCCAGTGCCAGAGACCAACTGGAATGCTGTTGAAATATCTCACTATTTCTTCCATCAGCAATTATACCTGAACTTTTATGAGGAAATCAATTATCTTAAAAGGAAGAGAAACTTTAATAGAATTAGAAAAATGTGGGAACATTTTGGCTGTTCATTTAGGTTTTGGATGTGAGAGTAAGGGGAAAGCTTCTTGTACAGGACGTCTCAGAGTAGGGTTCTAATGCAATGCTACCAATTATAGTGCTGATTTCGGAAAAAGAATTGTAATAGTTTTGAAAGAGAGTAGCCAAGTTCAGATGACAGAAGATCTGAAAATAGCACAGTTAAGTAGCATTATATCATTTTAAAATTTATCTGAATAGGGGTTAAGAATCCCCCCAAAAAAACTGGACCTATGGACTCAATAATTGTATCATTTGTAGTATTTGAGTGATGATTGAAACCACTGAACCCCTTTAAAAAGTAGCATTGCAATAATATGGCAATAGTGTCTAGTTACTTCCTACATTTAGAACCGAATGCTATCTCATTATTAGAATATGTGATCTATAATTAGATTGCAATAATGTCAAATCCCATATTAGGGATAGGCTCATAGCTCTTGGTCCTTTTTGGCGGGGGGGGGGGAAGATGCACTTATAGTTTAAGAGGATAGATCCTACTGGAAGCGAAGTCATATTTTGAGATATGTATACTAACTGAAGTGTCATTCTTTAGTATGGTCATGCAACCGTTAGGCCATGACAGAAAATGCACTACATATTATCACAGTGATGTGAAGTGGCCAGGGTTCCTTCTAAAAACAAGTAGCCAGTGTAGACACAAGTGGGCACAGCATACTCCTTTCTAATCCACCTTAGATTTTCCCAAGTCCTTTGAATTGTAAACATATCTTATAATTTCTTTACAGATTCTGCATACTTTAGGCATGTAAGCAGAAGTAGCAATGTACTTCCCTGCACTTTAGTTTCTACTATGCTTCCTCATATTAGTGTGTTGACCTGGCCTTCACCCATTACTGCTCCTTCCGGAATTTCCCTGTTTCAGGTCCCCTTTTTGCCATACCATCTGGCCTTTGAGCTTCTCTTTTTATGATCAGTATTTCTCCCTAGACAATCTGCTCCCAACTCTTTGTTACTATTTCATTTTCACATTTGTGAACCATGATGTGCCATCACAAGTTAAGTATAATTTCGGGAATGCTGTTTCTAGGTGATCAAATTATGTCCTGCATCAAGGTGGAAACCAAAGGAGTAATGGAGGGTCATTGAAATCCAGCCCCCTTTGTGCTGGCCAAGCTGAGTCAGCCGGGAAGAAAGCGTGCTTGTTCTAATTGGCCAAGGTGGTGCCTTTAAAAAAAAAAAAAAAAAAACAGGAACATACAATTTTTAAACTCTGCACATTGGTGGAGGGCATTCAGTTTAATTTTAGGAGCATGTTATAAACCTGTTTTTATTTATTTTTTAGAAGCTTTATTTATTTTAGAGAAGGGGGGAGGAGCAGAGGGAGAGGCAGTGAGACTCTTAAGCAGACTCTGCACTGAGCCCAGCGCGGGGCTGGATCTCTTGACCCTGAGATCACGACCCCAAGAGTCCCACACTCAACCGACTGCACCAACCACGTGCCCCTAAACCTATCTATTTTTAGCAGTGGCCAGCGCTATTTTGTTGTTTTCTTAGAATGCTCAGAGTCATTCCTCTGCAAGCACACAAGATCTGTCTCCAACAACTATGTGTTTGAAAGAAGTTCTGAATAGATAGATATTTCTTTGGTTTGGAGCTTGACTATAATGAAGAGTCTGTTTTTTTGCTCCATTATCTGCTCTGAAGTTATATGTAAAACAGTTCCATGCATCAAACTATTTGCCAGTTCATCTCTGTTAGATAGAAATAGTAGTAGGAATGGCGTTTATTAGTGTTTATCATGTGTCCAACATGGAGCTTCATGTGCAAGCCCGTAATTCGCCCACTAACTCTATGAGGCAGTATGACAACTTTCCACATTTTATAAATAAGGAAAATCAGGTGACAAAGATACGTTGTTCCAAGTCAGATGACTCTCAAATGGTGGATTTGATTTTCTTTTTTTTTTTTTTTTTAAAGATTTTATTTATTTATTTGAGAGAGAGAGAGAGAATGAGAGATAGAAAGCATGAGAGGGAAGAGGGTCAGAGGGAGAAGCAGACTCCCCGCTGAGCAGGAAGCCCGATGTGGGACTCGATCCCGGGACTCCAGGATCATGACCTGAGCCGAAGGCAGTCGCTTAACCAACTGAGCCACCCAGGCGCCCGGTGGATTTGATTTTCAAAGACAAAAAAGCTTCCATTCTTTTTTTTTTTTTAAGACTTATTTATTTTTGAGAGATGGAGAGAGTGTGCACAAGCAGGGGAAGGGGCAGAGAGGGAGAGAAAGAGAGAGAAATCCTCAGGCAGACTCCCCACTGAGCGCAGAGCCCAATGTGGGGCTTGATCCCAGAATTCCTAGATCATGACCTGAGCAGAAACCACAAGTCCGCTGCTTAACCAACTGAGCCACCCGGGTGCCCCAAAAGAGCCTCCATTCTTCCCACTCCTTTCATCTTATTCAAAAGCATTGACCATCATTTACTGATACTCTTGTCACAGAAACTCTTTCCTGTTGCTTTTTCCATACACTTTCTTTTTTAACATGCCACACTTTATATCTGAGAAAAAATAAAATTATTAGCATCTATTTAGTTTCTTCCAATAATTTGATTCAGTGGGAAGACTACAATTGAGAAAAAGTAACTCCATTTTTGTGTGTGTGTGGAGATTGGGGTAAAATAAATAGGTAAGTTAGCAAGTTTTCTTTCCTTAAAAAAATACAGGACAAATAATGTACATATTAAGGAAAATTTACAAAAGTTTCAGGACAAAGAAGAGAAAAGTATCTTCCCATATGAACAAACCAAAACTATTAAAGAAAGTATTATTGCAGGGCACCTGGGTGGCTCAGTCGGTTAAGCGTCTGCCTTCGGCTCAGGTCATGATCCTGGGACCCTGGGATCAAGCCCCACGTTAAGCTCCCTGCTCAGTGGAGAGTGTGCTTTTCCCTCTCCCTCTGCCTGCAGCTCCCCCTGCTTGTGTTCTCTCTCTCTGTCAAATAAATAAAATCTTAAAAAAAGAATTACTGCAAAACTTTTTATGAGCCTGTTTTTTTTTTTTAATTTTATTTATTTATTTGACAGAGAGAGACACAGTGAGAGAGGGAACACAAGCAGGGGGAGTGGGAGAGGGAGAAGCAGGCTTCCCACTGAGCAGGGAGCCCGATGTGGGGCTCGATCCCAGGACCCTGGGATCATGACCTGAGCCGAAGGCAGACGCTTAACGACTGAGCCACCCAGGCACCCTATGAGCCTGTTTTTAAAAATATAACTAAAATCATCCTATATAAATACTGATTTCTAGCCTTCTTTAAAATTATATGATTATTGTTCTTTATATTGTCACATGGTTTTTATGAGAACAGTCATACAACATTTTACCAAGCATTTTACTATAATCAGTTTAGGAATCCTGTGTTTGATTATATTTAATAAATGTTTCAATGATGGGAAGGACACCATTTTAACTAAGGCAGCAGTGATGATTTTTGTTGCAAGTTAGGTAATTTGAGGAACAAATAAATAGGTGTATAATGAAGAATTAGGAAGGAATATCTTTTTCCAAGGACAATGCATCACTCTATGCCATTAAAAGTTGTATATATATAATTGTTGTATATATATGCAATATATATGACTATATATGTGTATACGTACATATACAATATATAAATTGTTGTATGTATGTAGTTGAAATAATTATACAAGGAAAGCTTTCTGCGCCGCTGTTGATATGCTGCTGGCCTGCCTCCTTCACTCATCTTTCTGCTCTCGCTAGACTGAATCACGCGTTAAATGTTTAACCCTTTTCTCCCCTTGGCGGCAGTCTTCATGAAACAAACTTCCTATGAGGTAGGCACAGGTAGGATTACTAAACAAAGGTAATCTTATTAATGTTCTCCTTGTATTTAGAATGAACAAAATATGAATGTTAAAGGAATATGCCCATATAATGGATATCTTGTGTGCATTCCAAACTTAGAGTGTGGTGGTTTGACTTAGTTAATATTTTCTCTCTTTCTTTTTTTAAGACAGTCTTCAAGGAATGTTATATTAGCAGTTTACAATAAATGTGAATGTGTGTCAGAAGAGTTTTAACATGCAAGCGTATGTTACGTATGAGTGCCTTTATTTTTCTTCGATATTCGTTCAATCCGCAGTTCATTACTGTATACTAAGAGACAGCAGTAAACAAGACAGATCCAGCCTCTCTTCTGTGGCATTTACCTGTAGCTCAGAAAACAAATATTTTACTATGGAATAGGAAGTCCTGTGAAGAATGATATAAATAAGAGTACCTGGGGAAGGCGTATTTGGCATATTAGTACGCAGCCAACGATAGTCTCAGGTAACAAGAACTATAAAGAAAACAAAATGAGGTGAGGAACTAGAGAATTGGGTGGGGGGAAGGGTCTATAGATACTCAGATACACATGAGAATGTGACCGTGTTCAGGCGGGTGCACAAAAGACATTATCCCTTTTTTGTATAATTTCTAAGGATATATCATTCATCGAACTACCATCTAAATTAATACATTCGTGGCAAATCAGATGAATTAAATATGCTTATTTGCTCAAGAATGTCTATTGTTGGTCTGGGAACAAACAGTGAGCTCTCACAGTTGCAGCTTTAACCTTGCCAATCACAGACTTCCTGTAAGTGCACTGTAGTTATTTGGAATCTTTTCTGGGTTGGCGTTGGCATTCTTTTACTAGATTACATTTATGCATTAGTACCATCTGTGCCTGCTGTACCTTCTGTGAGTTAGCCCTGGCCAAATGACTGGCATTTATCTGGAAGGAGAGAGGGAGAGAGAGCGAGAGGGAGGGAGAGAGAAACGGAGACAGAGAGAGAAAGGAGAGAAAGAGGGGGGAGAGGGAGAGATCCAAGAGCATTTATTTTACGCGGTTGGCACAAGTGGAGTTTAGGAAAGAAGACACATCAGTGAGCATAAAATATTTGCAGCTGGTGTCCCCTGACTTCAACCCTTGTAAAGCTAACTACTCGTTTGCTTTCTCTTAAAAAAATAAAATATAGTAGCTGTTTACTTTCAGCCTGGATATGCAAAAGAAGTTAAAACCAAGCATTTAAATAAGGAAATATAACAAAGCACATTTGCAAAATTTTCAAGTTAAGAAAAATTATGTACAATTTGAATATGTGTGCACTTATATGACAGTGAATATACATAATGTGAGTTTGGTTTTGTTGTTTAGATTTGGTAGACTGCTCGAGTTGGACTCTATTTTGGTAAATGTGTTGAAATGTAGACTTGAGAATATTACAGTCATGTAGGAAAAGTGTGGCTCTATATTCAACATATCATCAGGATACTGAATTTAATCTGTAGAATCTTCATGAGATTATGTTGTAAACTACAGTTGACCGTTAAACGATATGACTTTGAACTGCATGGTCCTCTTATTAATAACATTTTCATTTCTCTAGCTTACTTTATTGTAAGAATACAGCATATAATACATATAATAACATGCCAGATATATGGTAAGGCTTCCAGTCAATAGTAGGTTATTAGTAGTGAAGCTTTTGGAGAGTGGAAAGTTAGACGTGGATTTTCAACTATAGGGGGCGGGGCACGGCAACACCTCTAACCTCTGTGTTGTTCCAGTGAGAGTTAACTATATGTGGTATTGCAACATAGATCAGTAACTCCCATACCTAAAACACACTCTGGAAGTGTCAATGGAAATAAATAACTCTCTGATCAGTAAAAGTAGATGTTGAAGAGTTCCAGCTCATTTACACTATTATCTATTTTTATCTTCTACCTACTTCTAGTGGGCTTGATTATCTGGTCTCCCTACCAGTGGCAAATTAGAAGCAGGAAAATAGAATTGGGGCAGAGGGGCTACAAAAGATGGATGCAGCACAGTAACGTGAGGTCGGCATTGCAAGGAAGAGAAAGAGAGAACTGACAGACACAAGACTTAGACCAACACTGTCCTTGGGTCGGGGTGGGGGGTCATATGATGTGGGAAGAAACAGCTTCATTATGCCCTGAGGACATTACTGACTACATCCTGGTATGATAATAACCAATATTCATCATGACAAGAGTTTTATCTTGATATGGGAACGTGTGCCAGCAACTCTGTTTAGGAAGGTGGAAGCGTGAAGACATTCTCAAAGCGAGTTCCATCCAAAATGGACAATATATCGTTTTAGGACTTAATGTAGCTAATCTACACCTATCCTTACATACTAGCTTGTATTGTGCTTTCGGTTCTACAGATCTGAGACACTTTCTGTGGTTTCAAACAGGAGAAGGCTCTCTCATATAAGTTCCCCTAATATATTTTATATGCCTTTTCCTAACATTCTTCAGACTTAATTTATAATGTATTTAATTTCTGTATTTCCACTGGATTTAGTTTTCATAAACATGGGCATTTTTCCCTGTATTTTCATTCAGTAATATTTTATTATCTCTAATGTTGTTTTCTTAAAAAAACTTTTATTTTCTTTATTTGAAAGAGAGGAAGGGAGAGAGAGAAAGAGAGAGAGAGCACGAGTTGGGAGAGGAGCAGAGGGAGAGGGACAAGCAGACTCTACACCGAGTGCAGAGCCCGATGCGGGGCTCGATCGTGACCTGAGCTGAAACCAAGAGTCAGATGCTTAACTGACTGAGCCACCTAGGCGCCTCTCTCTCTAATGTAGTTTAAAAGAGCTATACAAATATTCAAGATACAGAATTTTATTAGTGCTATAGTGGTTATGATTATGAAGATTGGAAGTTGCCTCTCACGGGCCCAAATCCAGGAGCTGCCATTTACTTGGGATGGAATTTTGAGTCAATGATGCCTCCAAGCATCAATTTCCTCATCTATAAATTCAGAATATGAATACCTGCCACATAGGACCATTGTGATGATCAAATGATACCAGTACTTATAAAGCCCTCAGAAAAGCCGTAAAGGACTAAATTGTGTCACGGTTAGTCATAATTATCGCTGCTATTGTCAGAAAACTATTGATTATGTACATGTGGAGTAGAGTTGGTTACGGCTCAAATTATTTTTTAAAAAATGATTGTAACTGGTTTCTCCGCTTTGCTACATTATGTATATTTAACTATGTATCAGTTTGGAAAAGCGTTCAGAACCACAGCCCTATTGCAATGTTAGCACTAGGAGGAAGAAATGTCATGACATTTGCTCCTGCCATAGGCACTAGGGCCTGTCTCAGCTGGAGAAACTAGTGGCGGAAGCAGTATTAGGAACAGCTAACCAGAACTTTATTCTTTCACTAGCAATAGCTAGGGGTTTTACATTTTTATCTTTGATGACCAAGTCTGCTAGCCCAGTGGTGATTGCCTACATTCACCAGGTGGGAGGCAGCAGGGGAGAAGATCCCCTACTAGGGCCAACTCAAATGACAGCAACAGAAAAGGCTGGGGAAACCAGCAGCTCCTTCGCTTCCTACTCTCAAATCAAAAGCATAATTACTTGTTCCACTCTGAATGACTTATTTCCCAGCTATTACATACAGTTAAGCTTTTGTTGGATTCTGTTAGAATCTATTTGGGTTAGGACAGTAATATATCTAAAATAGAGTATCGAGTTAATTTTTGAAGTGTTAAATATTTTCTTGGCTATATGTCTTATAAAAATATGTATTAACCAACAATTATTTCTTTCTTACATGCCATCATTAGTTTTATAACATTAAAATGAATTGACTAGCTTGATAAGTAAAATAGTCATGGGGGCACCTGGGTGGCTCAGTTGGTTAAACATCGGCCTTTGGCTCAGGTCGTGATCAAAGGGGTCCTGGGATCGAGTCCCGCATCCGGCACCCTGCTCAGCGGGGAGTCTGCTTCTCCCTCTCCCTCTGACCCTGCCCCCCTGCTCGTGCTCTCACTCACTCTCTCTCAATGAATAAATAAAAACTCTTTAAAAAATAATTATGATAAATACATATAGAGAGATAACCACATATTAATAATTTATAGTAAAATTTGTTGTATATTTTTAATACATTAGTAAATATTTTTATTTAAACATAAATCTTCCATAATATTTCTAACTTAATTATTATTGGTATATGGGAATTTTCAATTTTTGTATATCTTGAATTTACCTTATCACTGAATTCTACAAATTATGATATTTCAGCTGATTTTAAAATCCTATAAATAATAATTGTTTATTGTGGCAAAATATGTATAATGTAGATTTAGCAATTTTAGCCATTTTTAAGTGTACAACTCAGTAGCATTAAGTACATTGACATTGTTGGGCAACCATCATCACTGCTGTTCATCGCTAGAACTTTTTCATCATCCCAGTTGAACAATAACTCCCCCCTTCTCCCATTCCCCTAGCCCCTGGTGACCATCGCTTTATTTTCTGTCTCTCTGAATTTGACTATTTTAGGTAAGACCTAAAAGTGGAATCGTAGAACATTTGTCCTTACTTTACTTACTCCTTGTTTTCAGAGTTCATCCATATTGTAGCATGTATCAGAATTTCATTCTTTTTAAGCCTGAATAGTATTCCATTGTATGTATATGCCATGTTCTGTTTAACCATTTATCTGTTGATGGACTTTTGGGTTTCGTCTGGCTATCGTGAAAAATGCCACTATCAACACGGGTGTATCATAGGGACTGTACAATACCTGTTTGAATCCCTCCTTTCAGTTCTTTGGGGTGCACACCCAGAAGTGGACTTGCTGGATCATCTGATAATTCTGTGTTTAATTTTTTAAAATTTTAATAAAAATTATTTACTTATTTGACAGGGAGATAGAGAGAGCACAAGTAGGCATAGCAGCAGGCAGAGGGAGAGGGAGAAGCAGGCTCTCTGCCGAGCAGGGAGCCCGATGCGGGGCTCGATCTTAGAACCCTGGGATCATGACCTGAGTCGAAGGCAGATGCTTAACCAACTGAGCCACCCAGGTGCCCCTCTGTTTAATTTTTTTGAGGAATCACCATTCTGTCTTCCACAGTGCACCATTTTACCTATCCCCCAGCAATGTGTGAGGATTCCAATTTCTCCACATCTTCTCCAACACTTGTTATTTTGTATTCATTTATTTTTCTATCCAAATGGATGTGAAGTGGGACAATGATAAACTTCTTTTAGTTTCTACTTTTCTACTTATTTTTCCATTTGTAAACAGGTACTATGTACTTCCAACTCAGGCATTTTGCTTGGCATAGGAATACAAAGATAAAAGACTTCTATGATAAGTTATGGTAACCTCAGAGCAGCTTTCCCATATAAGAAACATAGTTGGATTTCTTAGTTCATTTAAAAATATCTACAGACATGTTATGTTCAGCTGTCTCCACATTTGATGAAATTGATTTGTTTTTAAAATAAAATAGTTACTTTCACATGCAAGTCTTTACAGATCTTTATAAATTCTCATTTTCCTTTCTAAGCTTAAAATCAAATCTCTTAATTTGCTTCAATATGGCAACCATCTCACTTCTCACATAAACTAACATAACCTTCAAGATAGGAAGCTGACATGTGGTTTGTAAAATAATAAGGTTAGAACTCGAACCTTACTTCTGACATCGAGTTAGACACATTTCCTATCTCATCAACAACATGGTACAATAAACTGTTTTCATAGACATGATTGGGATTGCTATGTTTTGGTAAGTTAAATATTTTGGTTAACTGAATTTTCTCAAAAACATGGCCAAGGAAAACATGAATCTTAAATAGATTATTAATTCTTACAGAAATTGGATTCAAATTCTCATTCACAAATACTGGCTGATTCATTCAATGCATATTAATCACTATTAATTCAGCACACCCTTCGCAATCTTGAAAGTTTTCCAAAGCCGTCATTTTGAATCGATTTTTAGTATACAGTTCTCCCAACATAAAGACCTAGAACATTGAAGTGATTGTTTAGGAACACACTGATTGGTGGAAGATCATTTCTAAGGTCATTTTGGTTGTTGTAATTTTTCTTTTCCCCATGAAAGTGAAAAGCAACAAGGAAAAATGCTTTAAATTTTTTTCTTGTCTTGAGAACAGCTGAATGATGTTAAATTTTTGTGAGACTTTGGTTGCTCAGTACTTACTTGTTCATAGATACCACCTCTGTGATAATGCAGTTCAGTGGATAGATGGAAATTGTTACACTAATAGTACTCACTGGTTGTTGTTGATTAGTTTATTCACTGGCTGATTTGTACAGGTGTTATTTTTAATATTGTTCAATACAAAATGACCCCAAGTCACACAAAGATAAAGATTCTCATGATTTAATCCTTTTAAAATCTGTGAATAAATTTTGTAGAACCCGAACAATGAGCTATGGAAATTTTAAGTCCTGAAGGTTAATATGATTACAGCAAAGAGATTTTGTTTCTGTTAGTTCTGTGTCTCAATAACCTGCATGGTTTGAAATTACTGTAAGGTAGCTTATGAACCAGTATTTGAGCCTGGAATTCAGGTTTGCTTTTTATCATTTCCATATGCTCTGTTTTAAACGTATGTTAAATTGTATATTTAAAGCTAGAAGTACCAAAAAATCCACATAAAAATATGTTTTCTCCATTATCAAAAGCTTCAATGCCATCATCATTTGGGGAAAAAAAAAAAACAGTGAATATAATTTAAGTCTGTAAAACAGACTTTTAATAGTACTAAATAGAATGAACATCTGGCTTTCTTTTTGCAAGATGCATTGATGTTGTTAGAGGAGAATAAAAATGTTCATACAATGGCCCATGTTTGGAGTTTGCCAATACAAGAATATTTTATTCATTCAGTCTTCTCTAAGTTCCAAAGATAGGTGTTGACTTTGATGAAAAAATACAATGATATATATTTAGAATGACCAATCTTTCACATTTAAATCTAAAAATGTGCTGCTGCAGTTGGATTTTTCTCAGGGATTCCATTGAAGCAACACATTACATTGTCATCTCACATAGCCCTTCTATCTGGAATGATGGGATGCCAGGTTAAAGAATGACAGCTTGGCGCAGCTCTTATTATGGCATTGTACTGATGCATGACTATCTCTCTTTTGTTTCAAAGAGATACTTTATCTTTTTTTAGAATATTTTATTTATTTATTTGACAGAGAGACACAGCAAGAGAGGGAACACAAGCAGGGGGAGTGGGAGAGGGAGAAGCAGGCTTCCCGCCGAGCGGGGAGCCCGATGTGGGGCTCAATCCCAGGACCCTGGGAGCATGACCTGAGCCGAAGGCAGATGTTTACCACCCAGGTGCCCCCAAAGAGATACTTTAAAGCATCTCTTTGGGGCAAGGTCTTGAAAGTGAATTTTCATTGTCATATTTAAAAAAGTGTACCAGAGGCTGACTTTAAAGAAAACAAGTTTTATGAACACTAGAGGTTTTGCAATTGCAAGAGACAGTTTCTCGCCTTTTCCTTTCATGTTTCCTGACTCTGAAGAATGTTCTGTGCTCCTGTCCTGCCCCACAATTAATAACTTTCTAGTACCTTCTCACCAAAGGAAGAGCAACTCCAACAATGCATTGCAGATTAAAGGCATTCTCATTCACTTTAAATAAGATGTATTAATGGAAATTGATTGATCAAGATGTATTTACTCTTTTAAAGAATGTTTTCAGTCTTTTTAAGACCAAATCTTTACTTGTAGATAAAGAGCCCAGTACTAATTAAATCCTAAGCTTTCACATTTGTCAGCAAATGCCACCAATGTTGAGAGTGTTTTAAAAATATATGTTTTGGAAAAATCAGCATAAATTGTGCTATATTGCTTTCAAATTCAATGATGTTAATGACTAATAAATGTAGAATAATCCCTCGCTGATGCATAACTTAGTCTCTGGAATTTTATTAACACGTGTAGAGATAGCAAGTAGTATGCCACTTGTGTGAAGAAACATCATGTTTCTTCAAATATTGATTTCTTTGACAGGGGATAACTGAGGGATAAAGGAAAATAAATGCCCAGGAAATCAGTTAATTAACTGGGCACTGATTTAATGTTTTACTACTTCATGGTATGTTTACATGTGGCTAGGCTGCTCAAAATGACTACGTCCTGCTTGTCAAAACATGTGATGATTTAGATCTAAGAATCATAATGGACTTACAAGATATGCTTTTATCTCTCTCTTCTCTGTTGGTGGTTTCAAGCATGAAACAAGACCTCACTTTCTACCATCTGCTCTCCATTTAAAAACTGACATCAAGTTCAGTTCCTCTCTGATGCCTACTTGTTTCCCAGCTTAGAACAATTCTATCCTGCAGTTCAGCCATCTCCCTATTATGCCTAGCCATTGGGTTGGCATATAGGAAATGGGAAATCTAGGATGGCTTCAATATTCATGTCTCAAAATAAGCCAGGAAGACTTTTGTCCATGGAATGATGGCCACTATTGCTTCATTACAAGTCAGTTAGTAGAAACTGAAGTACAGTTTTATAGTTTTGTGTTTCTAGGTTTAGACAAGTGAACCATTGTATTTTATTTTATAGCTTGCTAATCATTCTGTTGTTAGATTGAACTATCTCAATATTCATATGGATAGCGATGTCAATTATATATTTCAGAAAGATATTAGCTGCATAGATCAAATTTAATATTTCAAACCCAGTAACTATGAACTCAGCAAATACTGTTAAGCACTTAAACTGTAGGGTGAACACTGTGTTAGGCATTTGCAAAATGGTGGGAAAAAACATCATGGAGCTTGGGGTGTAGGAAAGAAGATGAAGCTTAAACAAATACTTAGATTTGTTTGTTAAAAATAAATTAGGAGGGCTGTTATAGTGCTGAACAAACTCTGCTATCATCCAGAGTCTCTGTTTTTTTGCAGTAGGGTAAGACACTGGGCTAATGATATTATTTTGGTTTAGAAAATCATTTTGGCTTAGACAATCAGAATTTGTTTTTCTAAGCTAACTGAACATTGTATATTCACCTCAGTATATCTATATCTCTTCCTATCATTCTGTCATCTATCATCTGTCTATCATCTATCTGTCATTCTATCATCTGTCATCTAT
Source organism: Eumetopias jubatus (assembly GCF_037043125.1). NCBI lineage: Eukaryota > Metazoa > Chordata > Mammalia > Carnivora > Otariidae > Eumetopias > Eumetopias jubatus. The sequence goes on from NW_028274808.1 coordinate 138,558,394, forward strand.
CATCTATCATCTATCATCTATCTATCATCTGTCTATCATTCTATCATGTCATCTATCATCTATCATCTATCTATCTATCATCTATCATCTGTCTATCTATCATTCTATCATCTACATCTATCTATCATCTATCTATCATTCTATCATCTATCATCTATCGTCTATCATCATTCTATCATCTATCATCTATCTATCATTCTATCTATCATCTATCATTCTATCATCTATCATCTATCTATCATTCTATCGTCTATCATTTGTCTATCATTCTATCATCTATCATCTATCATCTGTCATTCTATCATCTATCATCTATCTATCATCTATCTATCATTCTATCATCTATCATCTATCTATCATCTATCTATCTATCATTCTATCATCTGTCATCTGTTTTGCACAAATACTAGATCCAATACTTGTAGATAGACCTAAACTCTAGTTTCTAGTTCTGGGATTTATGTTGAGTAATTACATATAGACAATCATACGGAGATTAAATAATCAAAATCAATCACTTTTTGTTATTTGGCTCTTCAGTGTACATATCTTCAGCTTTTTTGAGTTCTGTGGACCAAGAAGCAAACCGTTCTTTGTATGTAGAAGAACCTTATTACACACGAGTAAGTTATTAGTAGTTGGAAACAGTATCACATCAAATCATGTTTATTTACTTACTTGATGCATCTGAATGCTTTTATGTGTGTAAGTGTTTAAACTTTGAAAGTTTATTCTTTCTTTTTGGGGAAATTATGTTGGAGTAATTTATCTCTAGAGATGGTTTAGTATTTCCACAATTATTTTAAGAACCAGTCTTGTTAGTCGATATGTTATTTAGACAAGGAATGCCTGTATTGATTAAGGGGCAAAATTAATGCATGTTTAGTTTCTTTTCAAACTGTGAGCAAGGGATTCCTATTAATGCCATCTCACCCATCAGTGAAGTGACATCTGGGTCACAGTGTTATCTATCTTTACAGTATAAATCCCTTTGGCTATATTTGAAAACTGTCTGCACATAAAAGCTGGGATAGACTTCATGCTGTTATCAGCCTAATTTTAGTATATACAATTTAGTATATACAATTTAAGGTGCTGCTTGAAGTTTTGTTCTCTATGGTATAAATTTAGTAATAAATGTAGTCATTTGGCTGCTGTGCTAGCAGTCTGGATGTAGAAGTATAATGTGAAGAATTTTAATCCACATTACTTATTATAGAAAAGCATATATCATTTCATTTCTAAATAGTAGTCTCTAATAAATAAGCAAAATTAAATCCTGACTTTGGGGATTCGGGATGTCTTCTCATTAGATATAAAAATGACTTCAGCTGTTTAAAATTGTTTTTCCAACATGTGATAAAAAGTAAAGCATAAATTTGTTGCTCAAAAATTGAACACATACATATGTCTTCTATTAGGACTGAATGCGTGGAATGAATTCACTAAATACTTGCCATGCTGAAAGAAAACAATATCCAGTAACTAATTTTCCAGCTAAGCTGATAGGTGGATTTTTTCATAAAAATTTTTTATTTATAATCTTCTAGAAAGTAATCTATAATTGTCCTTTACAATGAAGATTTGAAAGCTGTACATTTCTATAAAGTATCTTTAATTGATATTATCCATACACTATCAATTTAAAAACTTAAAGTTTTCTTTGAAAAATCCTTAGTTTCAAATTAGCTGGGAATTTAGCTGACAAATTAACCAAAGAACTGTGAATTTTCTTAATTCTTTTAAGAGAGCTAAAACAAATCTGTGTGATTCAAATGCAGGTTGAAATCATCAACATATTTTTATTATTATTTTTTGAGTGAGACAACATAAATCTGTTTCAGGGTCACAAAAGTGAGGATTTAATTCTTAGAAACTTTGCTAGAGATACATCACTGCATCTCTAGGGTCATATACATTAGGAAAATCTCTCAATGGATATTTTTCAGTGCTAATGATGTATATGTAAGTATTCAGGATTTCTCTTAAATGTGCCAAAAGCAGTTTGATAAGACAAATGAATTTTCTCAATGCCTAATTTCCTAGGAAAAATTACATGAATTGCTTGTAAAAGTTTTGCTCTGATATTAACATAAAATTTTAAGTCTAGAAATACTCTAATGAAAATTAGTATTTTCATGCAGCATTCTTCCACACTGAATAAATTAATTTATTCTATTTCTCACCTAATTAAACAGTAGTGATGTAATATGGCTTCCATTTGGACTTTTTTAAACATTTTCCTAAATGCATAATTCAAATATGGATTGAGTTTGCAATTAGCCATTATTTGATATAATGATGGGAATTTGAGTTCTTTATTTTGATATTGTCTGTTGAGTGTGTGTTTGTGTGTGTGTGTGTGTGTGTGTAAGAGAAGGAGGGAGAGAAGGAAGAAGGGAAGGAGAATATTTTGGCACATGTGAGTCTTAAGTTTGAAAAGTAACTCATTTAACAGTTTAACTCAATCTACTGTAAAAGAGATGAGAGGATCCAGATGTTAACTCTGTATAATTAGTAACTTTGCTTTTTGTTTTTTTATTTTTTTAAAGATTTTATTTATTTATTTGAGAGAGAGGGAGAGGGAAATCATGAGCAGGGGGGGAGGGGTAAAGGGAGAAGCAGACTCCCTGCTGAGCAGGGAGCCCGAAGTGGGACTCAGTCCCTGGGCCCTGGGATCATGACCTGAGCCGAAGGCTGATGCTTAACCGACAGAGCCACCCAGGTGCTCCAGTAACTGCTTTTTAAAAGGAGGATTTGTAGCAGTTACCCCTACAGGGCTTTGCATGATAGAGTCTCTGCTTCCTCTCTGACTTCATCATCCACTTTCTCCATTGCTCAATCTGTTTCTGCCACACTCAGTTACTTTCCTATAGATATGCCAAAGATGCTTTCATCCCAGGGTCTTTGCCCTTGGTTTCTCTAACAGGATTATTCTTCCCCAGGTAGTCCCAGTTTCATTGACTTCCTTTGAATCTCTGCTCAAGAGCTACCTTGAACACTTTTTATATAATTAGAACTCCTCCAGCCCTGGTTCCCAACACACACTCATATATACTGATACTTTGTACCCCCTTACTCTGATTCAGATTTGCATTTTTCTTTGCCATGGATTATTCCTAAGTGGTGCTGTGCACTTTATAATGCATTGCATCAATTGTTCTACTATTTGGTATGCCCAGATAGATCAGAGAAAGCAGGTGGTAAAAGCCTGATCCATCATATTGATTATTATATATTTTTGACATGGCCCACATTAATGTTTCATAAATTTATTTTATTTTGGCATAAAATGTCCCAGAATCATCTTTTGCATTTTCTGTTTTAAAACAGGAATAACCTGTTCAACTCTAAAGGACTCTAGATGTTTTTAGTAGATAATGGTATTTGGAGAACACATTTTGGATATTAGGGGTGCTAATTGTTGTGGACTGTCATTGCTTCTAAGCATTTCAGTACATAAAGCTAGAAAATTAAATAGTTTTGAAAAAATCATGAATTTATGGTATATTTTCAATTCCAATTTAGTATTAAGAGATTTTACTAAATATTTTAAAATTTGTACTTGTATCACCTTTCTCTTAAGTTGGTCTTAATACCTTCAAAGTACTTACTTATTGATCTAACCTATTATATACATAGCTACAAATTAATAATAAAATAGTATTAGTAAAATTAAGATTGATGAATGAAACAAAACATTTCTTTGCTGCTGTATTTATCCTTGGATTATATTCTATTATTGATTTACAGGCAAAATACTGTTTTAGTCACTTGAAATAATTTTTTTCTGTGTATAGTTCTGTATCCAATTCATTTGTTTCAGTTTGTTTCCAGTTCTTACATCTCTATATTTCATTTCTATTTGTTCTGTCCATTTTTTTTTGAAGACTATTTATTTATTTATTTGACAGAGAGAGACACAGCGAGAGAGGGAACACAAGCAGGGGGAGTGGGAGAGGGAGAAACAGGCTTCCCGCTGAGCAGGGAGCCCGATGCGGGGCTCGGTCCCAGGACCCTGGGATCACGACCTGAGCCAAAGGCAGACACTCAATGACTGAGCCACCCAGGTGCCCCTGTTCTGTCCATTCCTTATTCTGTTTCTCCTTCTCTGCTCTCTTTTGGTTTAACATAGTAATTTTTTGTAATCCATTTCTTGTCCTCTCTTTCTTAGCTATATTTTTGTGCAATTTTTTTGTGGTTGCTCTAGAAATAACAATATGCTTTTTGAACTTTTCACAATTTACTATCAAATAATATAGTAGTTTAAGAACAATATATAAACATTACAGGGGCCTAATCCCCATTTCCTTCTCTAACTCTATGTGCTTTTGTTGTCATATATTTTAATTCTACGTATGTTAGGAATTCCATAATACGATATTTTTGTTTCAAGTAATCAATAGTGTCATAAAGAAATTTTATTTCTTTTATATATTTGTATTTATTGTTTATTTACATATTTACTCCTCTTTTTCTCTTTATTTCCTCTTGCAAATGTAGGCTTCCATCTAATGTCTTATCTTTTCGTTTCAATAACTTTTAGCACTTGTTATTGTTGAAGTCTGTTGCAGGTAAATTATGTCAGGTTTTGCTTATCTTAAAAATGTTTCTATTTTGCTTACATTTTTTTTCTTTTTTTAGATTTGTTTTTTTAAAAAAATTCTAGTTAGTTAACGTATATGGTAATATTGGTTTCAAGTGTAGAATTTAGTGATTCATCACTTATATATAACACCCAGTCCTCATCACAGAAAGTGCCCTCCTCATCACCCATTTAGCCCATCCCCTGCCCACCTCCCCTCCATCAACCCTCAGTTTGTTCTCTATAGTTGAGAGTCGCTTATGGTTTGCTCTCTCTTCCCCCCCTTCCCTTATGTTTATCTGTTTTGTTTCTTAAATTCCACATGAGTGAAGTCATATGGTATTTGTCTTTCTCTGTCTTATTTCACTTAGCATAGTACACTCTAGCTCCATCCACATTGTTGCAAATTATTTGCCTACATTCTTGAAGGGTATTTTCCCTGAATATGGAAATTTAGGTTGACTTCCCTTTCCCCGCCCCATATAGCATTTCAGAGGAAGTTCATTGTCTTGTGTTGTCCATTGTTGCTGATAGAAAGTTGGCTGTCCTGCTTAGGAGTGTTTTCTCTATATATAATGTCTGGGGGAAGGTGATGAGGGACAGAGAGGAATGTTTTTATGATATTCTTTGGTTTTCATACCTTTTACTGTATGTTCCCTGATATGTTTTTTTGTGTATTTATCCTGCTTGAGGGTCACTAAGTTTCAGTGATCTGTAGGTTTATGCCTTTCATCAATTCTAGGAAGTTCTCAGCCATTATTTTTTCAAGTCTTTCTTCTCCATTATTTCTCCTTTACTTCTAGGACACCCATTATTCATTAACCCATTAGATATAGCCCCACTAGTCTCAGATTCTCTTTAGTTATTTTTTTCTTTTTTTCAATTTGAACAATTCCTATTCCCCTACCTTCAAGTTCAGTGAGCTTCTCTTCTGCTATATGTCTATTTTTATATGAATCAAAAACATTATTCTTTTTTTTAAAAGATTTATTTGAGAGACAGAGAGTGTGCACACGGTGAGGGGGAGCGGACAGAGGGAGAGGGCTATAAAACCTCAAGCAGACTCTGTGCTGAGCATGGAGCCTGATGTGGGGCTTGATCTCACGACCCTGAGATCATGACGTGAGCCAAAATCAAAAGTCACACACTCAACTGACTGCACCACCCAGGTGACCCAGAAAAACATTATTCTGATATTACATTTTCCTCTCTAACTTTTCCATTTCATTCTTATTTATAGTTTCTGCTGAAATTTACCATATTTTTATGCATGCTACCTTTCTCACTAGACTTTTTAATATCTTTATCATAGTTATTTTAAGGTTTGTATCTATTAACTGCAGATTTGCCCATATTGACTGTGTTTTCCATTGATTATGGGCCATAATTTCCTGCTTCTGGTGTGTACCACAATTTGTTATTTTATGCTCGTCATTGTACATAAAAATAGACTAGATAATATTTACCTCTAGAAACATATATATCACTTCCTCTGTCGTGTTGCTAATCTGTAGCTGAGCTGGATCACAGTTTGTTGCCTTCTTAGTTATTTTTAGTTCACTCTTGGCTTAAAAATTTTTGAGGTCAGGGTCAGGGATTTCTTTTCATCAGAGCTCTCTTCCTCTCTCTTCCTCTCTGCTTTATAGTCCACCTGTGAGCTTTTTTGGTCGCAGGGGAGTTGTCTTTGCTCTCCAGCTGCTAGTATCCCATCCCCTCACTCACAACCTCCACCACTTTCTATAGCTTAAAAGACCAGCTTCCATATTGATTTCTGCCTACGGCCTTTGGCCAATGTCTTGCACTCTCAAAAGGCCTCATTAACCTCGGAGGGATTTTTCTCAGTTCTCCTGTTCCCAGGTTTCAGCAGGCTGCTGCCTTATCATTTTAAAAGGTCCTGGGTCCCTCAGGGTTATTTTTCTCAGTCCTCTCATTCCCCAAACCTTTAGTGAGCTGTTTCCTTTCCCTTGGGGAAGATCCCTTTGGAGAGGGAAATATTTCTCCTCCGTCCTGACTTTCTCCCAGCTTTCAATTGACTACTTCCGTGTTCTCAGGGAAAACCTCACATATTATGGAGGGATCTCTCTCAGCTTTCCTGCCATATCCTCAATTTTTGGCAGCATTCTTACTTGCTCTTAGTGAAGGCTATTTTAGTTCATAGGGACTTCTTTTCTATTAAATATTTTTTTGAAAATGTAAAATATTTATGATTGCATTTGATAGCATATAACAAGATCCATTAAAAGATCTCATTTACATCCTTATCCACTCCACCCTGGGGCCCCCTTCCACCTATCAGTAACTGTTTTTATTTTCAAGGCAAATATTGGCCTTTTATTTCCATTTGAAAATATAAGTATGTATCAATTCTAGTGTATTTTTCTTCTTCATAACATAAAATATAGCATAATATATATACTATATGCAGCATGATTTTTTTTCCATTAATAAATCCTGGCCATTATTCCACAATAGTATATAGAGATCTCCCTCATTCTTTTTAACGGCTGTATATGATTTATAATATTCAATTATCTATCTGTATCTTATAGTTTATTCATCTTGTCTATTACTGATGGCTATTTGGATCATTTTCAGTCTTTTGTTACATACCCATAATGTTACACTGTGCATGTACAGAATTTATATACTGTTTTTCTGTAGCTTGAAGTTATATTTTTGAGTTTTTTTTTTTTTTTTTACTGTTGGTTTAAGACCTAAGATACAATTAGTACTCTAATTGAGATTAGAAAGTGGAAAATTATTCCTACATTACTTATGAGGTACCCAACTAAAAGAATATATAGAATTCTGATTTTACATATATAATTTTTTTGGGTATCTACTTCCCATTAAAATGTATCATGAGGCCCAAGAAGGTATTGCCAACAATGTTTTTGGAAAACTGTCAAAATTGTATGTATATATATATATACAAGCAATAACTTTGAAGGGTCAATTTCATATCTTATTATGAGATATGGATTAGATATTTTATTAACTTCAACTATACGCCTGAATCTCAAGAAAAACTGGGAGACCAACCTGAATATTTACAAAGTAAATGTTAACAGTATATGTAGAGTCACTAAAATTTTGCAGGTGCCATAATAGAATGAAAAGGGGAGAAAACCATTTGAAAGTAAATTTGTCAAGCAAACTCAGCACTTGACTTCATGACATCTACTGAATATCCATATGGTGTGTGGTCTCTGCCGTAATATGGGGCATTTATAGGTTGAGCTTCCATTGCAAGAGTATGTGGAATTTATATTTCAACGCAAAATCTTGCACTTTTATTTTGAGCAGAGGATATACAGATTATCTCATATTCTATATATGTTCTATATATATTCTATATGTATATATATAATTGTATGTGTTTATATATAAATTGCTCTCTCTATATATATAGCTCATATATAGATAGATCTCTATCACATATATATGAGAAAGAGAGAAAGATGATAGTATGTGCCCTCTCTTCAGTCTTGTACCTTCAGTTGCTGCAGAAAATCTCCACCCAAAGAACCTGTTGTGTCCTCAACTCGGCATTCTTTCCTGATAATTATGATTTCCTGGACCTCTTGAATTGTTTTATGTCTATTTCTATATGTATCTGTGCTTTCTATACAATTTTAAATTTGAATCACTGTTTACAGTTGCACAGAGCATGAAGGTTTAGTAAATTCTTTTTAGAAGTGGATATATAAATAAATCAGCTATCTGTGTTTGAAAAGTCTAAACTAAAGTGCAGTTGTATGCTTCAGCTTGTCAGTGGATATTTATGAGATGAGCATAACACTATAACAGTTATAGCAGTGAAATATATCCTGTGCAGATAGCTAGTAAAGGAGTTCACAAGCGTTAATACCCACAGAATTTTAATGCTCAAGAAATGGGAAACGAGGCACTTGCTCTGGCTAACACTACTATTACTGGCTACAGTGAAAATGAATGGGTGAAATCAGTTTTCAAAGATTGTAACAGAGTTGGGGTCTACATACTTAACCAACAGCAAATATGTCAGTTTCTACTGTTACCTTGTTTTCATCTCTTGTTAGAGCAGTAACAGCACTAGACAATTTTATTTTGGGTATCAATTTCCTACTTCTATGTATGATGAGACCCAAGAGAAGGTATTGCCAACAAGGATTTCTGGAGAAATGTCAATGAACTTCTTAGCTACTTGTTAAATGCCTGAAAAATCACTTAAGTGAAGTTAAAGCTGACAGATTCTAATTGTGAATTTAGACTTTGTTATGACCAAAGTTTTATTTGTGATTTATCCTTAATACATTTTGTTCCTTCTTAGGCTGAGGGAAAGTGGGTAATGGAGTAAAGCTTCTGCACAGAGCTCTACTCTAAGAGATGAATTGATACGTTAATACATTTCAAGTTTATAAAGAATGAATCATATTATGCTTATTTTTTTTAGAAGCCAAAGAAAACAAAGTGAAGCTTTCAATCATTTGACCTAGGGTATTTATTCTTATAGAAGAACTTTTGGGATTTTGTGAAGAATATTTTTAATATGCTTGCATGTATAAACTTCAAGTTCATATTAATTATCTAAGTTAACTCGGATTAAGTTCAAATTAATCATCATTTGACATCAGCTATCTGCAGAGTACTTCATTAAGTCCCACCAGAATAAGAAAAGGCAACAAAAAGGGAAGTAGACATGATATTATCTTTTCATATAAGATAGAATTTGAGGTAATTCATTTGTTGGAGGGTTTTGAAGGTTTAGCTCAATATGGAGTCTTCATGAATAAGAAAGTTGAGATTTAAGAAAGAAATATGTATTAGTTTGCATTTACTTATAGCTTGTCTGCTTCTAAAGAAGTCTTGAGAAAAAAACCTACCATAAAACTTCAGAATAAAAATAAAGAATTATGGGCAGAAGTCAAGATATAAGTCAAGATACCAGAAAGTGAACATTAAGGGTGGTAATAACTTCTAGAACATCATGTGCCTGAGCTTTTTGGAAGCCAACTCACAAAGAGAAAGGCTGAATCATGGTTGCCATTATATAATATAAAGGAAGCACATAAACTTACCAGAAGTGATAAGCTTTTTTCTAGCTAGCTCTAAATTTCAATAATTGATCCCTTAATATCTGTGTCCTCAGTAGCAATTTTCCAAAATATAAAATTCTCTTTATATGACCACAAGTCATTTGGGCTTTTCATGTGACCAAAAGTTGAAGGAATGGTGTCATAGATCTAGATCTAACAAGGCCTTTCTAAAGAAAAGTAAAGAAACCAAGTCCAGGTATGTAAATTGTTTACTGGTGAACATAGGCATGAAAATCTTGAATAATAGTTATTAAAATACATTTTTAATACAAACATAAACAAAATCTTATAGTGAATTACAGTTTTAAAGTTAGGTGAGGGTGGAGTTATTTGAGCCAAATGAGGATTGAGAGGCTTGCATTGTGCCTGCTCATTCCCTCCCTGTGCATCATGCCAGCCATAGTAACCCCTGAGGCACCTTTGTAGAACCCACGGGTCTTCGTGGACTTCAGTATGAAAAAAACCTGACCTAGAGAGATGGCTAGTATTTCACTTAGAACTTCCCTCTTGAAGATAGTTTTGCCAACTGATCTGGAGAGAAAGAATTCCAAAGTTATCACGATTAGTGGCTGAGGTATAAATACTCTACATTATTGATTGAATGGAGAAATATATGTTCTAGATACCAGGGATATGGTTAGAAAGATTGATGTGGTATGAAAATAGAAGAGCTTCCCTATATTCTTATTTAAATCAATCCCAGTCTGCCTAGCACTTGAGATAGGCTGTGTGTGCATGCGTATGCATACGCACACACACACACACACACACACATTTTAAAAAATCAGGTTGTTTGTGACCTGAACAAGTGCTTGACCAGGCATTTCATGGAAACTCCCTGAGTTGTATATCATAAGAATGAAAATGCTAACTGTGGATTATAAGATATTTTGATCATTGGCTTGTGTCATACCCATACACTCGAGTAGAATTGCATTCAGATGGGCTCACCCAGGATGTTAAATAAATACAACTCAGAGACAAGTAAACAAATTGATCTATGGGAACATGGAATGCTGAAACACTTGGGCACAGTTGGTTGTTGGGAGTGACCTCAAGAATGAGTAGTTGACAGATTCCTCTGGGAATAAGATCCCTGATGGAATACTGAATAAAAATTCCCTTCTGGCCACTAGTTTCTTTTTTTCTTAATTATTCAATTTTTATCTTTTCCTCTTTAGGGCTACTCTCTTCCAGTTTCTCTATATTTTCTTCTCTCCTTTTCCACGGCTGTATTTTTCTCCTTTGTAATCCTTTTTTGCTTTCAAATTTATACTTATTCTGTCTTCCTGTTTTTGAGGTCTAGTCATTATTTCTTCATTCATTTATATGTTTATCATCCATCTCTTCATTTGTTTCTAAGTATTTATTATGAGTGTGCTCTATGTTAGGCACTGCAATGACATAGAGGGGGTATGGATAATAAGTACCTATTTTTTATTGAGAGTTTACTAAGTGCCAGGTAGTGTACAAAGTGCTCTCTGCATATTAATAGATTCAATCTTTATAGCAGTCCTAAGAATAGATCGAATTTTTATTCCTGATGAGGAAACTGAGACACACAGCAGTAAATGAGTTGCCTATCGTCACACAGTTAACAAGTGGCAGAGCTGCAATCCATAACTAGGGCTTTGGAACCCTTAGACTTAATCACTCTTAGCTGTCTTTTTAGATATTCAAGCAGACAATTATGGCATAATGTGGTTTGGCTGTAGTGGAGATGCTATGGGAACTTTGAGGGAAAGAGCCCCATGACTGGGAGAACAGGGTAATGCTTAACAGAGAAAGTAACTCTTGAACATAACTCCTCCAAGTTACCATATTTTAGATTTCTATAAAATAAAAATACACCTCCACATTATCAGCACTTGACAAAAAGTGGAAAACACCAAGTCCTTGATTAGGAGGGGAAAAAGTATTTATTTATTTATTTATTTATTTATTTTGTTAATGGGTGTGTGTTAAAACACAGGAGTGTATGTGCATTTAACAGGTGTTTTTAGTACTTGCATCAGTAGATGTTTGACAGCTGATGATCAGTACTTAATCCCAAAGTTTGGAAGAGTGGAGGTGAGGACCTCAGAGTCAAAATCAATAGGGTTTTCTTCATTTGAGTTTCTATGTCTATAATTAAACCATATCAAATGAAATGAAAAATAATTATGTCTGGCATAATTTAGGCATTGAAGTGATTTTAAGAATTTAAGTGAACTATGAATCTCATTTTTTAAAACTATCCAATTGCTTAAAGTAGGTGAATCCAAGTCACTAAGATTAATCTGGTGTGTAGAACAAAAGTGGTCAGAGAAGGAGCCCTATATCTACATCTAGTTAATTAGTGATCGCACTCAAGTAAAAGTAGAGATTCATGATAACTTCTTTTCAAAATCATGCAGAAGAGAGAAAACTTTTACTTTTTTGGTCCATAAATACACAAGAAAAGGATGTCATTAATTCATATCTTTGCTGCCATAATATAATTATTCATGTATTTGTTGGATTCTCGAAAGACTCCAGAAGATATTTTTAATGTTCATCACTGTTTTCGTAGGCATAGTTCAGATCTATTTCTTATTGCATATATAGTTACACTATTGTGGCTTAGAAGCACCGTTTTATTGCTTTGCTCAAATATTTATTAATTATGTCATTTTTCCTACCTGTCTCCCCTGAAAAAAAATGTTGAGAGAAGGGATATGTAATGAAAATAACATTTTTAATGTTTCCATGGTTTTTGGTGTCATACTTAGCTAATCTGGAGAAGAGCATTTTTTCACTTAGTATTCATTCTAAAGATCTTGTTTGAAGGTTCTAGACAGTACAAAAATATAGTCTGAGTGCCTGACCTATGACCATTGCATTACCAAGGATTTTGACCTCATTCTCAGGTGGCCTTCTCTATGCTTTTCTCACACTCCCTTTTGCACAGATATTATTTGTAGACATCAGGTACAAAGTAATAAAATTGATAATTGTAATAATGTTGCCTCCAAATTATTTAGAGGATGTATAATTTGGTGAATGTCTCTGCCTTTTAGGCAAAAGTTAATGGAAACTAGTTTGCTTTTCTCTTCATTAATTTCTGAAATATCCAAATTTATAGAGCAGACATTTTTGACAGGAAAATGCACCAAAACCCTTTTTGATGTTCCAGGCTTTCTTCTCCAACAATATTTGTTGTTTCTTTTAATATTCCCATGTATTGGATATTTAAAACAAACTTATTGTTCACGTTCAGAGAGAGATAAAGAGAAGTTCTAAAATCTGAAATTAGAGAGCAGATATTAGGACAAATAGGAAAATCTCAATAAGATGATAATCCTTTCCCTAAATTGGAAAGCAGTATGCTAACTTTTGGCCTGTTGAGAAATCTGGATGTGATTTATGCAGTACCGGGTATCAGCAGGGTCATACCAAGGAGAGGGAAAGAGGAGATCCTTTATCAATAATTGAAAACTTTGTTTTCAAATAATTCTTGGATTATTTACAATGACATATGAAACAACGTGTCCTTGTAACCTTTCTTGAAGTGCTGAAGGAGTTGGAATGACAAAGTCTCTTTAAAAATGTGGAATGCAAATGAATAGTCACCATTTGGAGAGGCCACATAATGATGGTGTGTAGTTGTGCACAGAGAGATGGTCAACCACAGAGGCCAAATTTTCTAAGTCTTTTGCAAAAGCCAGTTATAAAATGCAATCACAAAGAGATGACATCTCTTCCTTCTCTCCCTGACTCCTGATCCTCAGCCTCTTACTACTTCTCAAGTGCATTCCTCATGTATACATTTTAGAAGCACCAGTTTTATATCAGTTTTAAAAGCACCAGATTGCATAAAGGAATACTTTCATTTAAATCCATTATAGAAGGAAACATAGGGTTTGGCTTCGATATTTTTATTGCTAAGATAGTAATGCTGCACTTTAAATAGCAATAACATAGTTCTATTTTACATAGAGTTTTTTCCACTCTTATTTTACCATCCCATTGTATAGATGAACTTTGCTGTGGAAAAGATCTGAATGAATCACCATGCTTTGACCCAAGGGGAAAAACATGACTTCGTGGTTCATCTTAACATTGACCTCTTCTTGCGTAATCATTTACTATATCATGGTAGAAAAACTAGGTATCTTTATGCTTTTTTGTAATTGCTTTAATATTTCAATAATGATTTCTTTTTCTTTTCTAGGGCCGGTGCATAAACTTCTCCCGAGTTCCATCTCAGTAAACGGAAAGCAGGAAGACCAAGAAGGTATGAAGATACATCTTCGCACTGCTGATTTCCAACCAAATGAAAAAAAAAATAAGTGCATTTCAGAAGTTTTTGGAAGAACAGCTTTCTTCCTCTCTGCCTTCTGCTTTGCTTGCACCAGACATTTTTAAATACTTGTTCTGCCATCTACATGAGAGTTGATGAAACCCAGTGGTAACTCATGATTCATGACATTGAAAATAAAGACTTGTGTTAATCTACATGCTATGGTTTATACAAGAAAGTTTGTTGGAATGTGGAGAGGAGGAAAAGCAAAAACAACAGCATGAAGATGATATCGAAACAGGGACCACAGTACAACTGGCCGTGACGGATCTGTAATGGAGAGAGGAGTGCTTTACATGGAAACATGGCACTTGCGTTTTTACATCACAAGATGGTCCGCCACAGGCGAGTATGAAATTTCCCACCAGGCCAAGCAAAGACAGGAGTCCCTTGCCTTATAGCTATGTCAGATCACAAAATCCTCCCAAGTCCCCTATCACAGTGTGCCTTACGGGAAGCTTCTGACTGGAAAATCTTGTCATTCTAACACTGAAAGTGCACACGCATGACAAAATGTAGACAGGATGCCTCAAGGTATTGGTAGCAAGCAAGATTTTGCCCTTTAGTTTTTGAAGACACCTTTCTTTCATTATGCACTCAGGAAAAGAAGAAAATTAATAGAGCGTTATTCCACAGGAAGACAGCCTCTAACCAGAGATCTTGAGTGGAGTTTGAGGGACTTGTGCTTTGAGAACTCGTCCCTGGGAGTGGTCGATTTACCCCACTCTCTATGTTTAGGGTTTAGTAGTGCATAAAGCATTAATATCTGTAAACATAACGGGAGTTTGTTTTGCTTTTAATTTAAAGGAAGCGGTAACCACAAAGCTTCCGCTCAGGGTTTTTCCTTCCTCCAAGTCTCCAAGGGCTCTTCAGCGTCACAAGCCAGCAACTCTCTTTGCATGAAAATTTCAAAGTTTAATTAATATAATTAAAGGCAACAGCAAGCAGCAGCCTGTGAAGATTTTGCTCATCTTTTTTATGCCTTTTGACATTGAATGACCTATTACTGTATGCGCATTACTTGGATTTTGAGAGGCACTCTACCTTGGTTATGATTCAGTAGAGAAAAAAAGACCTCCTCTCATCAGTTTATAAATTAAATTTTCAGGAGGTTCGACCACCACAAAACATCGAAATGTATGTATTATAATTTTTTAGGAAAACCACCATCGTGTCACGTCGACGATGCCAAATTATGTTAGCGTGAGCGGAAACACTGTGGGGGAGGAAGAAGGCAGCAGCTGAAGAAAAAAGCTCAAATGATCTAGTCACTTTCGATACTGTACTTCAGATGCGAAATGGATATTCGACTCGAAACCTGACAAAGCGCGCCTGCTTTGATGTGAACTGGTATAGACAATGACCAGTGGCTGGGTCAGTGGGATGTCTCTCTGTGAGCACAAAGTCTTATCAAATGACACTAAAAATAAGTTCAACAACCATCACATTGGAAAGGAGAAGGCGAACATTTAATGTTTGGTGGGCATGTGAGTGCACAAGATGGAAAGAGCGATTTGGATCATCCCGGTATAATTACCCCCATTGTGCTCTTAATGGAAATTTCAGAGGACGGGAGCGATTCTGTTGGTTGGTGTCTAGATTTGTGGCACGGCTCCAAGAAGCCTTACTCACACAAATATATATATACATGCATATCCTCTAGCTTGAATCATTTGCTCAAGTTTATTTATGTCACTGGCTGGCTGGATCCAAAGTCATGTGTCTACATATTCATAAATAAAATTTTACCTGTGCCTCTGCTACCATTTTATTTAAGCCCACATAAACTCAAGCTTGGTTTGGCTAAATATATAATTGTCCTGGTTAGTTTCAGGACAGAATTATATTCGTTCCAAGATGTCACTTATGGTCACAAATGATAATATTGGCATTAATTATCCATGTGTGTAAGTGCAACTTGGAAGACTGATATACACCCAATGAGTTCTCATAGACCTTTGTTCTACATTTGCATCTGAGACAGCATGTATTGCTGTTTTCTTAAATTGGCACTTCATTTCTGATCTGTGCACACCCATAAATGGTATTTAAGAGCTTCTACAGAAGCTAAGGCTGTTTCTTTGGTAGTCACCTGGAATTTATCTACTATTGTATGGCATTTGTATGGCATTTAGATTTTGCCACATGAGCAATGTGAGTAGACCTCTGTCCTTAAAGGACAAAATAGGTTTCTGTAGATTGTAATTTAAATGGGTTTCCAGTTCTAATGCCACTATGAAGAGCTCTCAGTGAAGAGAGAGAGGCAATGGTCTATATGTAGACTTAAAAAGTACCATTCATAAAGTTCGAAGACAGATGGAATCTCGTTACACTTAAAGATATGAACCAGATCTATGCTGTTTTCTCTCATTTTATCATCTAGCACATAGAAGAATTTGCTTTGAAAGAGTGCTATTTACTCACCAAAGAATTAAATCAAAAACCTCTATACCTTTTGAGCAGGAAAATAAAAGGTTAGAATAAAGCCATTTCTTTAAGTTTAATATCATTTTTAATATTTTATAGAGAGAAGTAGTTCCTGTTTAATTTTCTGGACATAATGTCAGTCAAGATCTACTCTGTGTATAAACGAGGAAGTCTTTATCCATAATCCATTTGTGTTGCATAAGGTTGCAACAACAATTAAGTGGGAAATGATTCCTAACTTATGTGTCTACTCTGCCTGGAAAGAAAGTTTTGAAGGCATCTATATATATTTCATAACAATGTCTGTTCTTTATGGATTTGATCCATAAATATTTATCTATCTGAAAACTTTGATACTTGGAATGTTTTCCTTAAAGCATTTGGTGCTCCAAGAAAAAACATTTGGTGCTAAGAGTTGCAGCACTGATGTCTTTCCCCAAGTTAATTCTATTTTAAAAATTTATATTTCCTTCCCAATGAGATGCAGGGTAAAATTTGAGACCCTCCATTAAGTAGGGAACAGCATCTGTCACCTATAGTTAATTCTTATTTTAACAAAAATATAGAAGGTTTAAACCTCCTATATTTCAAATTGTTTGAGAAATGATTTGCTTATATTCCCCCTGAACTTTATTCAAACCATTTTAAGTCATAAATTATTCAATATTTGTTTTTCTAATAAATCCTGACTGCATATAAGATCTGGGTGTCTCTGTGAAGTTAATAACTTTACTACCTAAATATCACTGACCATTGTTTACTGCTCAGAGGCAATTTATTAGTTTAGTTTTAAAATCAAAACACTGTCTCTATTATGGCCAAAAGGTATTTAAAACATTTTTTGATCAGTTTCCATACATCATTTTTGAATTTAAGAGGCAAAATATAATTAGACCACATGTACAAGTATTGGAAAGCACTGTAGTTTCCTCCTCATGGCAAAGCCTGTGCTTAACTTTTATTAGGTTTTGGACAGCATCACATTACTTTAGGAAGTTTATTAGTGTTGTATTACTAAAAAAAATTTTGGTGGGTATATAATTCAGGAGAGAAATATATACATTCTTTATTCTAATATGAAAGGAAATATATAATCTAGAATCAGAATAACTGGTACATTTGTCATATGTTTAAAGAAAGAAAGGGGCAGGTGAGGCTAGCGAATGTCTGTTTGCAGGTAATGAAGTTGAGTACCGCCATGTATTTTGGTCTTGGGGCTAGATCAGTACTTTGCCTAGTGAATTTCTGTGGCATATTTCTGAGAACACTTTAATTTTTGTATATTCCTATACTTGCTAGGATATAATTCAGTCAAATTGACCAAAGGAAAAAAATTTTGAGAACTCATAATGCAGCAAGCCCTGTGCTGTTTTTTTTTTTAAATATACTTTATTTTTGCGCTCTTCTGCCAAAAGAAAATGCTGATTAAAAGTACACAAATATGCAAATTTATATTAAAATGTGCTTGTTCAGATTATAAGACCTATATTAAGGTAATGTGGGGTGGGTGTGTGTGTGTGAGAGAGAGAGAGAGAGAAAGTGATGTGCTACATAGGCTCTTAGCTTAGGAAACAGGTGATGAATGGCCTAGCCCATAGAGCTAGCTGCTCTTAACTTGCTGAAATTGAACTGATCAGCTTCTCAACCATAGGCTAGAGATGGACTGGAGATAATCTCAAGTTCCTTCCAGCTCTGACAACATTTCTGTGAATATAGTTGTATTGGAGGTTTTAGTATTTATGTATTTCATATTTTTGATGACTGGCCTCATTTGGAGAGCACAACAATATTAGCTCTGTAAACTGCCATTTAGTTACCAGAAAGACACTGAACCATAGTACATAATTTTATAATCAGCCATAATAGAGTAATTTCTCATTTAATTTCTTACAACTGGAATTTGTCAAAGAGGCAACTGATAATAATCATATCTGATGAAATCTCTGAAATGAGTAAAAAATACTGGGAAGTGTATCTGTGTATTTCACTCTGACTTTACAGTCCTAGCAGGTGTCTCAAAGGCATATGTAAAGATGTATAGAAATTGTTACAATATACTTATGCTACCAATTTTAATGATGAGGTACTTTGTACACTGCAGAAAGTTAAATTATTAAACCCTTCTTTTCCTTAGTCAAAATTAGAAAACAGTCTTAATTGACAGTAACTATGCCATGTTCCCCATAGGAAGTATTCAAAATGGCAAACATTTTACTGAGTAATTTGAATACTACTTAGAATATGTAGTATGTTAGAATTGCTAAACTTTGACAAAGTTACCGTTGTTTTATTGTAGGAGAAAACTCTGGAAGTAAGAATTAAAAAAAAAAAAGGATGCTTCACATTGTCTCCTAATCACTATAAAGTTATTTGTTTTAGGTGAATTATATTTGCAAGATTGTAAATGCCAGTGGATAATCCAAAATAAATTGTAAAATTTATTAAAGTGTACACTTAAGTAAATCTCAATTTGGTTAGAAACATCACGTGTTAATCTTGTAGAATATATACTATCCAAAAGATTTGCATTGTCTTTATGTACTAAAAGGCAAGGTGATTCAACAATTTAGATGCAAAACAAAGGAACTGAGAGCTTCCAAAGTCATAGATAATAGAAAAAAGAAATTGTTACATCATGAGCTAAAGTAGAAGCAATTGTAAACCTCTAGCCATGATTTTGTATTCCACCGTCTGATTTGTGTAAGTAACTGGGGAAAGAAAAACTCAATATAAAATAAGATTGACTAGTTCTAGCAGATGACACCTGTAAATAGAATTTTTACCAGTTGAAATTCTGATGTGAAATGAGATGATTATCATTATCACACTAAAGTCT
The DNA here is from genome assembly GCF_037043125.1 of Eumetopias jubatus. Taxonomy (NCBI): domain Eukaryota; kingdom Metazoa; phylum Chordata; class Mammalia; order Carnivora; family Otariidae; genus Eumetopias; species Eumetopias jubatus. The sequence continues at coordinate 138,577,641 of NW_028274808.1, forward strand.
TCTTTTGAGTTCTTTTTTTAACATCCTATAATCCTAAAAGTCTCTGTTAATTAAATAGAGCAATGACAGACCTTCATCTTTAAATATTTTGTTTGTGTGAGGCTGTCACATGGAAAGAAAGATTATATTTTAAACAATATGTTCAAGTGTAAAAAATCTTCAGCAAATTCTTAATGTTTAAAAAAATGGGAAAAAGTTCCAGGACTTTTGTAATTAATATCATGGGATTCTTCATAAGGACCTGAATATCTCAGAAAGATTGAAAAGATTTTAAATATATTTTTAAAAAAGGATGTCAAAGACTATATTCAGTGTGTTTTATCAATATTCAGTGTGTTTTATCTCATTTTAAAGGGTATTAGTATGATTAGAATAATAAAGCACAACACTAAAAACAAAAGAAAATCACAATGACATAACTGTTTGTTCAATATCTGTATTCCTGCCACCATCCAGAAAGCACTGAAATGATGTATTTATATCAATGATGTTAAAAATTTAATTCAAATGATAAAGACCAGTTCACAAGTAGTTTCAAAATTATTAAATCTATTGAACTGGTAAAGATAGTATAATTATCAAATTATTTCTTCTAATCATGTATAAAATGGAAGGGATTAGTGTGCTTCAAAAGATTTCCCTCAACTCTTCAAAAATCAGTCCAATAATCTCGACCCAAGGTCATTATGCATATGTTTATAATTTCTAACTTTGAAAAAATGTTCTTGGTATCAATTGAGAAGAGAGGGCTTGTATTACACTTCTGATGCTTCTATCACAAATTACCACAAACTTAGTGGCTTAAAACAACACAAACTTCATCTCTTGAAGGTCTGGGGGTCAGAAGTCCAAAATCCATTTCAATGAGCTAAAAGTTCCGCAGCATCAGTTCCTTCTGGAGGCTCTGAGAGGATTTGTTTCCTTGTCTTGTTCAGCTTCTGGTGGCCCCTGTAACCCTTGGCTTGTGGCCCCTTCTTCCATCTGCAAAATGTATTATTCCAACCTCTGCTACAAGCATCACATCCCCTTTTGTTTTTCTGGTTTCTTTTCTCAAAATCCTTCCCATAATCATATCTACAGAGTCCCTTTGCCATGAATGGTAACAGTCACAGGTTCTGGGGATTAGAACATGGATATCTTGTGAGGGTATTATTCAGCCCATCACAAAGATTAGAATGATTTACCTTTCATTAAGTATTTCCCTCGTGTCTAACACCCTAAGAAAATACAAGTTGAGTTCAACTGTCTCCATTAAATCCTTGCCTGCCCATATTCTTTAGATCTTGTCATCACACAAGTGATTTTGTTTTTGGAGGAATTTCATTTGTCCCCATTCTACTGCTTCATATTTTACTTGAAATTTTTCTCAGAAAAGGAAAAATGCCAGAGGACAAATTCTTGGAAGACTTTTTGCCAGATGATAAACCTCGCACAAGGCTGAAAAGCATATGGGCAATTTTTTGTTGCCTCTGGAGAATTTACCTGGCCTATCTGCCCAAGCCCAGAAGTTAACCCAGATTTAGTCCCTGTGATACTTTATGCTGTCCTACTGAAGATCTATTTAGAAAGTATAGAAATACCACTAGAGACAAAGGACAAAAATAAGTTGATGTTGCTAACATCAGCAGTATACATGTAAAATGAACTTGAGAAACAGTTCTTAAATTACTGTATTAACTATTTTGCGCTAAATTATGTGGCATTCCACATGGTACACCCTGTATTTATATAGGTCATTGATTACAATCTTACTTCTCATACATTATATATATGTATATTATGTATATAATATATGTATATTTATGTATGTATATATAAATCAAACCATATTATATATATAATATATATATAAAATAGTTATCTGTTGAATTTTCGGTTGTGAAACATATGTTCTACAGTGACATTGGATACATTCCACAGCCGAAAATTCAACAGATAACTATTGAATGCCTACTGCGGGCCAGACAATGTGTGGCTCACCAGGGAAGTGGTATAATGAATCAGCTGAGCTTCCCTTATAGGGGAGAAGAAAATACTTCCCATGAAGAGTTAACAAGTGGGATGGGTATTTTAAATGTGCAAGTTCTGTGGTTGCAAATAATGATGACTTTAACTGGGTTGCAGGCTGCAGGGAAAAACTGGAAGAAGCAAGAACTTTGAAGGGTAAGGACACAAAGGGAGAAGGAAAGAAGAATGTTGTAGACAGTGGAGAAGCATGCCCTAGAGTTAATAGAAACTTAGGCTGTCTGTGACAACCCAGAGATAAGAATTACCGATTAGAGAGCCAAGAAGGGTGGCAAAAGATGGCTCAGGGTGGTTTAGGAAGGGATCAGGAGGCATAGGACCCTGTTCACTCTTTTTTACTGTATCTTCAGGTTGGAAAGAAGTCGTTCAGCAGGTGTCAGAGGTCTATAGCATGAAAGCAAGATCAGCAGGTTGACATTTTGAAGCAGAGATTAGGGAGGGGACCATAAAGGAAAGGGTGTATCATAGATACTTTGGCATCTCTCCTCAAACCCTACATCCCTGTGCACTGTCTGGATAGTACATTTCTGAGCTTGTCATACCTCCTTGAATTATGGGAGCATTTGTTTTCTACTGCCTCAGTTAAAACCTACCTCTCAGTTTTAAACAGATGCCATATGTTTAAAGTTAGAACTAGTCATTCTTGCTTCACACTTGTATTTTTCTCTATTACTTTTAAAGATCCAAAAAGAGTACTACTATTTTGAATAATTTGGCCCACAGTACTGCCTCCCCCCCACATCCCATGTCTATGGGACTTCTCTGCCCTGTGCCGAGGTCTCTGGGGTCTGACCCCCACCTTGTCTCTTGTTGCCATGCTACATTCTTCAGCCTTACCCCCATATTAGCGAGGGGTGCCCTGTAAATGCTTGTGCAACCCTTTCCACGGTCACAGCAAGTCCGGCCCAGAAGACCTAGTGATTACACTCATGAGGATGTCACTCCTATCAAATTAGCCTTCACTTTTGGGGCTTCCGCTGCAACGGGGACAAAAAGACTCCCATGTTAATGTTATGTTATAATTTATTAAACAGTCACCATTCTTGGTGCTGGGGAAACAGCGAAGAGCGACAAGATCGTGGCCCTCGTGGATTTCACGTTCAAGTGGGGAACTAGAAAATAAACAATGGGACTTCTAGAGATGCTCTTGTAAAGTGTCCAATATGTAGTACGTGCCAGATGCACTGTGAAGGAAATAAAGCAGGAGGAGATACAAACTGAGTGGAAAGGGGTTTGCAGTTGAGGTGGTCAGGGAAGTTATCTCTGAGGGGATGAGAAGTCCAGGTAGAGGGAAGAGCACATTCCCAGTGGCTGAGGCGGAAAGGAGCTTGGTAAGAACAAGATGGTGAATGAGAAGGGCAGAGGGGTTGAGAGAGAGTGTCTGTGATAGGAGAAGAAGCTAAGGTAGCAGGAAGCAGAGCTCGTAGGGCTCCCAAGACCCTGTAAGGAGATGAGACGACACTGTTACCATGGTAGGAAGCCAGCTCCTGGAGGAGTTGAGCAGGACAGTGATACGTTCTGCTTTATACTCAGGGCAAAAAACGACTCTAACTTCTGCATGGAGAGTAAGCTTTAAGAGGCCAAAATGGAAGGAGGGAGATGTGTGTAAAGTACTGAGAGATCGCTTCTTTAAAGGTCGGTGTAAGTATGAGTTCATATATGTGTTTGCCAAAGAACAGTGATCAAGATAGAGGAACTATATTTCAACTTGATATTATTAAAAGCAATACCAGGAAGTTAAAACTATCTTGTACTCCAGTTGCTTGTGTGCTTGGGTAACTGGTATAACAAACTGCCTTTCCTCTCCTCTTTGTAGTGAATGAAAGAGCATGACAGGCTGTGTCTAAGAACTTACCTCAGTGGGGAGGGGCTCTTGTTAGTCGTCCCTTTGAAGCTTCAGCTAAGTTCTTCCGCGTGAAATGAATCTCAGATCTGAACTCTGCAATAGTGGCTGAACAAAACTGAATTTCTCTGCATAAAACAAATCTTGGAGGCATTTCCCCCTCCCCTGAAATAGAAGGGAAATAAAATGGAGAAAAAAGAGGAGAGAGGGAAGGGCTGAGCCACATTATAGGAGGTTAGAGCATAAACTGAGAAAATGACAGAGGGAATGGTTGTGTTTTTAAGAATGGGGAGGCCTGGTATTCTTTTTCCATGGCATGCATTCCTGCAGGGCAAAGCCTACCGTCTCATAATTTCGACTGCTCCCTCTGTTTTTGTGTTACTTAAGGGAGTTACTTGAGTTCAGGAAAAGCTTTCAAGGGGTGATAAAATGATCCTTAAGATTAATATAAAAATGAGCCTCTCTGAAAATGTGCAAAAATATTGAGAATTGGCCATTCCAAAACCGATGAGCGGGTTTAAGATAATATTATATGTCTCTTAAACAGCAAGGTGCCCCCACCCATTAACTGTTTTCCTAGAATTTTATATATATATAATTATATATATATATACACATGCATACACACATAGTAAGAAGGGAGAGTGATTTTAAAGTCAATAAAACTAATATCTATTGCAAACATTGTTCAAGTAGCAATCTTGAACAAGACATCCATAAAATTGATAAACTCTAAAATGATAGAAGTAAAAGGGATCAGATTCTCCAAATTTCCCCTAAAATATTACATCATGTGCCAATGAACCTTGAGTTCTTAGGAACAAATTATTAGATTCTATACATGCAATAGGGGTAATGTTTACATCTCTCTTATTTTTTACTTTATATAGCTGCACACACACACACACACACACACTCATTTTTAGGAAATACATTTGTATTCAAAAATGGTATAAATGAGTTGAAATATGAACCTTTGTGCAATTCACAATCCTAAGGATATCCCTGATTATGTACATGAAGCATTTTGACATCTGAAAATAATGATTTCTTAGCATGTAACAAGGCAAATCACTTAACATTAATAACTTGCATTTATATATCCTTTTATAATTTTCCAAAGTACTTCCACGTGCATTTTTCACTGATTTTAGTTAATAAACATGCACTGGCTACATACTATGTCTAGTATGTAGCCTACATACATACAAATTTGCACCTACAGTGCAAATTTGGTGAAAACCTACACAAATTTAGTATGAAATTGTGTGTAAGGATATGGGTGGAAGGTGGAAAAAACGGCCTTCCTATGATGCTCAGTGAAAAGAGTCTTGCAGCATGAATCCTGAGTGGCCCATTTAAAAATAAACCCTGATCACATAAAATGAGATTTAATGCTAAATGAGGCCTGCTTTATATGGGCAACCCAAGATAAACTCTACCGCTGAGAGTGTCTCATTTTGCTGCCACACAATTTTCCGTGTATATTAACAGCCTTCCTGAGGAAGCAAAATACTTTTAAATCATTTAATGTACTTTAAAACATTACTTTGGTCTAACTCAGAGATAAGTTAAGCCACATAAAAATTTAATATCCCTTAAGGATAAACAAAACAAAACAAAATACCATAAAAATGATGAGGTTAAGAAGGTTGACATGATTCCTAGGAAAAATGAAGTTTTCTGTAGGAAATTGTTTTCAGGGCCAGCTGAAGGACATTATGATAGAGATCATTGCTTTAACATAATTTCAGAGGCAGTTAATGTTGAACAAGAAAGGAAAGAAAACCCAAGACAGTGAAAGGATAATTAATTCAGCCTTGGTTTTAATTTCCAAGGATCATATGGTGGAGTGACCCTTCATAATAGAAAACTGAACTAGATTTATATTTTGCTTTTTTACCTTGTGATGATTAACTCTTCCCAGTATTTATTCTATTTTGACATCAATGTTTCCCCTACATTTTACCAACTGACCTGCACAAAGTAGGTGAAGAACAATGTTGCAGAGGATAAGGTCAGTCCCCGAAATATTCCCGCCTCCACAGCACCCTAATTTTCCGGTAGCCCCTGGTTACCCATGCTGTGCCTGGGTGGAGTCCTGGGGGGAGAAGAGGTTAGTTGTGCCTAGTAGCCAGGAACATAAAGACCCCAGATTAATGCAAACCATGTTGTCAAAAACGGACCAAGGAGGTCAGAAGCCAATCAATGCCCAGTGTTACAAGTGATGAAAGGTAAGAACAAGGTCAGAGAGTGGGAAAACTGCCTTATTTCGCAGATTCTTTAGCTTCCCTGATGAATATTTGTGGGTGCCTACCATGTGCCCGTCTCTGCACCAGACGAGGGGACGCTGCAGTAAGAAAGACAAACTGGTCTTGGCAGTCTTCCTGGCAAGCGGGGACCGACATTGAACAAGACGATGCAACGTCATAAGTCTCCCAAGGGGAAATATGAAGTGCTATAGGGGCATGTAATGGGAGGGGGCTAACCTCATCTGGGTCATTAGGGAAAGCTGTGAAGTTGTCCCTGAGACAGGGAGGGTAAGTAGCATTTCCTTCCTTCCCTCCTTTCTTCAGGCCTACTCACTTAGCAACATAAGTGTAACATGGGACAGTGGACTGCCTGGCACAGAATAGGCTCTCAATGAATATTTGTTAATGAGTTAGAAAATAATTATTCAGACTTCCAGTTCCTCCACGGTTGAGTAGTCCCAATTCCTCCTATGTCCTCCCTATTACAGCCCCAAATTCCTGCACAAAAACATAGGAAGCCCATGAAAGGTGGAAAGAAGGCAGAGGTCCCGGAACTTGAGGAACAACATGCCGGTGAGTACCTGGCTTTCCTTATTGCCTGACCTCAGAAAGGGTGCCTCAGAAACCTCCAGCTGGGAATCCTCAACAGGATGGACCTAGAAAACCCCAAGGAAAGCCTCTTTCCACCGGCCGCAGGATAGGGAAAGGTGGCCTACCAGCAGAAAACCTTTCTGGCAATACTTGGTCAAATCCAACCAAATGACAATGGAAAAATAACACCCTCCCCTGACCCCCCGGTGTTTTCCATGGAGCTAAGTGGGACGTTGCTGTTTCAAGGCCCTGTGCCTCCAGCCCTTGGCCCGTCACCGTGCCACAGATGCAGGCAGTGAGCTCCTATTTGCCTGCTGGATTCCGTCTCCCGGCTAGTGGAAACAGGTGGTAGTGAGTTGAGGGGTTACACTTCACTAGCAGCCATGAGGCTTAACTAGGGGTGGCAAGGCTGGACGAGTCACCATTATGCTTTACCCCCACCACTGTGAGCATCAGCAAGGTCCGGTTGTACCTCCACATGCCAAAATTCCGTTTTTGGAATTGTTGCAACATTCATCTTGTTTGATTACTTTTGTCGTGTTTACAAATTGACCCATGTGCCATTTCCTTTTTTTTTAATTGTAGCACCAGAGTTAAACTTTCCTCTGTAAAAGAGTATAATTAACACATGTGTGTGTTTGTGTGTGTGTGAACGCTCTTTTGAACTAGAATAACTTGTTTGTTCCCATTCAACGTTAAAGGGCCTCAAGGCCACCCCGTAATGAGATTTACATTTTGGAGACAACATTGGTATAGTAATGCATCTCATGCTGTTCCATAATTTGCCTAATCACATAAAAAAAGCATTAGATTGAAAGGGTCCAACCTCCCCATTCATACAAAGGTGTAGTTAGCTAATCACAGAAGAAATTACTCTTTTCCCAGGGTTTTGTTTATATATTTAAGCTAATTAGAAGTCAGAATTCCAATCAGTGTTTTCTATTGCTCTTCTGAACTCTAGTGAAACCATTTCCCCTACCAAGTAAAGCCAAAATAATGAAAACAAAGTGTAGGACTTAATTAATAGTGAAATCAATAGATATTTATTGATTACTGGCAACATACTAGTGTACTTTGCTGGCCACTGATTCACAGCTGTGAAAAAAGACAGAAACATGTTCCTTGACCATTAGCAAGCATCTTATCTCTAATTTCAATAGATTTTTATTGCTGACATAACAAATTGCCATAACTCTCATGTCTCCAAAGAACACAAATTTATTATCTTCCAGTTCTGTAGGTCAGAAGTCTGACGACATTTTTTATGGAGGCTATAAGGGAAAAACCCGTTCCTTTGAGGTTATAGGATTAAGGTGTCTGGTTTTTTTGCTTGGCTATCAGTGATTGCCACCCCAGTAACCTTTGCTCATGGCTTTCTTCCTCCACCTTCAAAGCCAGCAATGGCAAGTCAGACTTTCTTCATTTTGCATCTCGTGGCCCCAAACTTTTGCCTTTCTCTTCCACTTTCAAGGAATGATTAGATTGGGTAGAAAATCCAGGACAAATTCCCGTTTCAGGGACCTTCGTCTTAATCACATCTGCAAAGTTCTTTTTGACATGTCAGGTAGCATATTCACAGGATCTGGAAATCTTTGGGTGAGGGGAGCATTATTCTGTCTACTGCATAGAGAATGAATTTAAGAATTTGGCCTGTGAAAATATTTTCTTGAAATAAATTTTTTTCAAGTAACAGTTTAAATTCATATCATGTGCTTTGAGAATGGAACTAAATTAAAATTAGATGTTCATAATGGCATTTGGAAATTTATGTTTGTTTTAATTTCTGATAAACCCAATTTATTTAAACTCAGGTGGAAAAATTCTGGTTTTCCTCATGCCAACCAAGGCCTCTTTTCTAGTAATTTTGAAAGGCTCAACATTCTCAAGTTCTTTGTCTATAGCCATTGGCCACATCCACCATATAAGCCCCTAATTCTGAATTATTGCTTTCAATTTTCCTGTTACAAAGCTAAGGAACACTGCTAGAGGACTTTGAGTCAATCACCAATTGACACCATTAAAAAAAATGATGTGTGTGTGTGTGTGTGGTTTTCCAGTATCATATACAGCTCTACTGCTGTTGAGAATAAATAACTCTTCTGGAAGACAATTAACATGTCCTTTTTCTAGAATCAAATAAGTTTGCTTTATGTTTCTTAAAAAAGAAAAAAATCACAGACATAAACAAAAATATAACCATATGATTAAATATTGCAGCACAATCAATAATAATAAAATATTGGAGCCCAGCTAAATAACAATAGGGCAGTGATAAATTAAAATCTGATACATATGATATATTGAAGAACACTTGATTGCATGGGATGTATGTGATATATATATATATTTATACTTATTTAGAGTTTCTATATATGAAACATATATAAATATATCCTTATTTAAAAATACCAGGTTATAAAATGTAGCTATATTATCATTTCATCATAAAAACAAAATCACATAATAAATGCACATAAAATTTAGATATATAAATTTAAGTATAGCAGTAGATGCACACAAAAAAGTCGAGTGATAATAATGAATGATGGCATTTCAGGTAATTTTATTTTTAAGAAATTATAATTTCACTCAAAAGCAGATACTTTTCCATTTTAAAATGCCATTTGGATTGCATCTCTGATGCAGCAATTTATACATATCCACAATAAAAAAAAGAGTGAAATTAAAAGCTAATAGTGTGAGATACAAAGAATATGATAGTGAGATGAAAAGGAAATTGAATGAGTTAAGGTAAAAATTAGAAAGAAACTAAAATTCAAATAGCCAGATCCACAAAAATCAATATTAGAATAGATGCCACAGAATATTTAGTCACATTGAAAACACAGAGAAGCTCTTTTAAAATTAAGAAAAAAGAGACAAAAGATAACAACCATGATGATGAACTTGAAAGACCTTACCCTCCAACTCACTCACCTCCTTAATCTCCTAATACAATCTACTGATCAAATGAGCTTTTATTCAGCGAATCATGAATCAGGGAGCATCCAATCACCAGGTACAAAGGAGCTCTTAAGAGCTGTACAAGGAGAAAGACTTTTATAGACCAGTGTGAGCAGAAACAGGGGAATTATATTGGACATTTACTGATTGGTTGAAGCACCTTTTCCTTAAATGGAGCAGAAGGCAGTCTTGGAGCCTGGTCACATAGCATGTTATCCTAGATTTTACATATGGGACAATAAAAATGTGTAGTTTATTGAGTTTGGTATTTAGAATCATTTATGTTGAAAAATTTTTTTAAAGTCATTTCAAAAGTAGACATTTGAGAGTTGAAAGTAAATTATTTATTTCCAAATAACCGAGGAAGACAAAAACAAAGCTAAATGAAACAAAATTGCTCATAAGATCATAAAAAGGGGTGATAAAATAAACATAAAATAAAGACAAACAACAGAAACTAAAATACCAGAATGACCTAAGACCAAATATATCATTTACAATTGCAAGTAAAAGTGATTTAAATACTTCTGTAAAATTCAGTGGTTTGCATTTTATCATAGAAAGATTAAAATAGTAATAAAAGTAAAAGTTAATAAGTCTAAAGAAATGACACAAAAATGTAACAGATAAAATAAGTAAAGCAAAGCATAAATCAAAAATAAAATTTAACACATCAAATACAAATAATAAAAAAGTTGATTAGTTAGTGAAAGATAAAATATAGAAATCAAAAATTCAAAATGTCTGAAGACCAAACATACACATTACAACGGCTAATGGAATTTTAAAACTTCTTAAAAAATTCCATGGCTCATGTTGAGTAAAAGACCCCAAATAATCATTCCTCTTATATTATGTCCAAGGACAGACAAGACTAAATTATGATGAAAGAAATCAGGAAGTGGTTAGATGGGGGGTTTGCAGAGTGTTGGATTTACTGGAAAAGAGAACAAAGGAATGGAATGTGTTGGATATGATGAAAATGCTTTATAATCAGTGGCTCTCGAAGGGTGCTCGAGACCAGCAGCATTAAGGATTACCTGGGAACTTGATGAACATGCAAATTCTTGGTCCCCACACCGGAGCTACTGAAACAGAAATAGGAATTCAGAAAGTGGGAACCAGCAATCTGTATCTTAAGTCCTCTCATAGATTTTAAACACACGCAAAACTTTGAGAATTAGTGCTTTGTTTTGGGTGATACTTATATAGATGTAATAAATGATCAATAGAGCTAAATGTTTAGAAACTGTTTTGTTTTATGTAAATTATAATCTTTTTTTTGAAGTCAAATAAAGAGACTCACTTTTCAAAAAAAAAGGCTTACATTTTGGGATGAAAATAAAAATAACATAAAACTAAAACCCACCAAATAATGTAAGAAGAACACAGAAAAATTATCAATGCATAAAATTTTATAAGGAAAATACAAGTGAAAATAGAGAAGCATATTGCCAGAGACAGATGAAATTAAAGGAATGTGATGTCTCATGACTGGTTAAAATATTCAAACCAGAAGAAAAGTTAAATGGCTTATTTCAACTATATCTATTGATTACTATGTGATATGGGGTTGATATATAAAAGGAAAATGCAAGTCAGTTTTATTTAATTGGACAGAATTTTGTATAATTTTTAATTCTTCTTTAGAAAACATGAGATATCAAAGATCTCTTAGGACAGAGATTTCTTCAATATCCTGCTCAGAGATTTGGCTTGAAAACAAGGCTTACTTGCATGGAAAGGGAAAGTCTCTGTATTCGGATAACTTAACCAATTACTGGGTAAATGCTAACAGCTGTGTTCCATTCTAAACAAAATATGAATTCTAAGGTAATCAGTCCATCATACTTAATATATATTTGTACAATGCCTTTTTGTACAATGCCTGAATGCCTTTTTATAGGATAAAATGTGGTAGTCTCAAAGTAATGTATTGAGGCATTTAAGGAGCAGTGTGTCAGTGTTGTTAAAGTGGGAGTTAAAAAAAAAATGGGTGCCTGGGTGGTTCAGTCATTAAGTGTCTGCCTTCGGCTCAGGTCATGATCCCAGGGTCCTGGGGTTGAGCCCTGCATCGGGCTCCCTGCTCAGCAGGAAGCCTGCTTCTCCCTCTTCCACTCGCCCTACTTGCGTTCCCTCTCTCGCTGTGTCTCTCTCTGTCAAATAAATAAATAAAATCTTAAAAAAGGGGGGGGGAGTTAGTGTCGTGTCATTCTAGAAAGAAATTTTAAAATCCTTTGAAGTCTTTATAGGCAATTTTTAAAAAAATTCAAATGCTTGATAAATTTCATTTCCCCATATGATACCATTATGAGATTTTCTTAATGGTAAATTTAATCCACAGGAAAAAATATATACTTCTGAATGGAGAAACAAACCAATGGAAAAAACTGATTTTCACAAAACTCATTTATTCTAAATATAAGACATCATAAGGACAGTGAGAATCCAGCACTGTTTGGGGTGGTTCTCTAAATTAAACAGTTGGAGAAATAGAAAAAATTTTAATGAAGTGTTTCCTGATATAAAGGCAAGGTATAGAACAGTTTTTTATACTAACTGTGGGCAGTGATGTAGGAAATATCGACTAGGATGTACCACTGTCGTCTCACATTCAACAACTACAACAGCAGCAACACTAATAATCTCTCAACTTGACCCCTGCGTAGCGTGGCATTTCCTGTGTCCATCAATTCATCAACCAATCATGACATCTAGAAATCATAATCAATTTCCTCCTTTCTTTATTCTATTTCTTACGAGCACTAGTTTTCCCTTTCTCTTCTTTGCTATTCCTATTCCAATTAATTTAATCTTAGGTAGTACTGTCCAACAGAACTCTCTGAGATAATGGAAAACTCCTGTAAATCTACACCGGCCAATATGGTAGTTGCTAGTCATATGTGAGCACTTGAAATATAGCCAGAAAGAATGAGTAACTAAATTTTCTATTTTATTTAATTTTAATTAATTTAAATTTAATTATGACTAGTGCCTATTATATTGAACAGCACACATTGTAGACTTCATAAACTTGCTTCATCCATACATGCATTTGGTCATTTAAAAATACTTTTTGTGAGAAGCCTACAATGTACCCAGGCATAGTGAACCTTCAGATTCTCAAAGGGTCTAGTGGCAAAGAAAAGAAAGTGGTAGAGGTGTGTACACAGGGGGTTATAGGTGAGTAAACAAATACCAACTAGGTGCTGAGAAAAGACTTCTTGAGGAAGGTGGTGCTTGAAATGAGACTCAATGGATAAAGGGTAGAGATGAGGGAAGAGCAGATAGAGAGGTCTGTAGAGTATTAATGAAGCAAAAGAGAACATGGTCCCCTTGGGGGAAATTAGAGAAGTTTAGCATGGCTGAAATCTGAAATTTGAAGTAAGGAAAATGTCATGAGATGAGCTTAGAAAGTTAATCAAAGACCCCAGTGTCATGCCTAACCATTTCTCCCCCCTATTTTAAAGTGCTTAGAAGATAATTGTTAGGTAATGGACTAATCAAGGTTATTTTGGTTTTTAATTTTTTTTTTATTTTTAAGCAAAAGAGAGGTATAATTAGATGTGGAGTTAGACAATTATACAGGATGGAGAATGGATTGGAGGGTGCAAAATTTGTGGGGATGTCAGTTGGGAGATTGTTGCCATGGTCTTAGACTGTAATGACTGTAGGGAGAGAAAGTAAAATGTGTTGGAAAAAATTATAATGGAGTTAGAATCAGCAAGATTTGTGATTGATTATTTGTATGATGTGAAGGGAGTTGGGGAATCAAGACACCCCACAGGTTTCTGACTCTGGCCCTTTGGACTTGGACTTGCAAGAGATTGGTGATGTCATTCATTAATGTGGGGGGGGTTTGAGCTGGGCTAAAAATTATTTCTAATATAACTCACTCACATGGCTGTTGACAGAAGACCTCAGTTCCTAGACACATGAACTTCTTGATAGAGTTCTTTGAGTGGTTAGAAGGTTTCATCTCCCAGAGCAGGTGGTGAAAGGAGAGAGAGAGAGAGAGAGAGAGAACATGATGCTTTTTAGCTTTTTATGACTTAGTTTGTTTTGGAAGCTGTGCACCATTGTGTCTACCTTATCCTATTTGTTAGAAGAGAGTCAGTAAGCCCAGCTCACACTCAGTGGGAAGGAATTAGGCTCCACCTTTTTGAAGGGAGAAGTGTCAAAGAATTTATGGGCATATTTTAAAACTACTACACTAGTAAATATGAGCTTATTTATTATAGCAGTTAGCCTTGCTCTAACTATTATAGGGGAACTATGAACTTAGTTCTGATCCTACTCATTTACTTTTGTGAAATATATAAATGGCAATTTTCAATGGACTGTCAGGGAATACCTGCAGTAGGAGTGTACTGATGGAAGTGGAGCCCAAAAACGATTCTAAAAACTCATAGTTAAACTGTGTGAGGAGAACCAAGAAAGAAGGATATGTAGAAGTTAATGAATCACAGTATTCTGAAAAGGAAGCAGTGGATATAATTCATACTGACTTTAGGTTAAAATAGTTATTCCTGGAGAGGAAGAAACAGAGAAGGGATGGGGATTGTTAGGTATCTCTTCTGTTTTATTTATTTTTTAATGAGATAAGAGTTCAAGAAAGTATGGCAGATGTCTGTATCTGTTTAATCTGAATGATAAGTCATGCGTGTCTGTTATATTTATTACATGTAGTTTTATATTTGAAACACTTAATAATTTCAGTGAACTAGTGCCTATAGAAGTCAAATTTCGGTGGGATAAGAAGTTAATAGGGAGGTTGATTGGAAAGGTCAGAAATAGGACTTTGTAGATTAAAAGAAGTTATATTTTTATTACCTCTTCCCTCTAAAACAAGGTGACTTAAGTTTATTTATTGGCCAAGGGTGCGGGGTGTGGGGATGGGAAAGTTAGTAGAGATGGAAGTCATGCAGTATCAGACCAAAACCTCCAAAGAGCAGAACAAGGTCCAGAATGCAGATAGAAGCCTCGTCATGAAAGGGACTTGGGCCTTTGTCTTCTTGTGTGGTGGGGAAAAAGGTGAGAAGGTGAATGCAGAGAGAGGCTCTTGTTACAGCAGGAAATTGAGGGAGTCACCCAGATAGAGAGGAATAAGCATGCATAGGGCTTGATAAGTGTCATAAAAGTCTGGATATCTGTTTCAGGAATCAGAAACTAACCCATCACAAAACAGTCCCAGTGCCTAGGAGTACCTGCCTGAGTTACACAGACTGGTTTCTCAGAAGCAAATGGTGAGATGCAAATGTTTGGGGTTTGGGGTGCAAATGTTTATTGGGGATCAAGGCCTATGAAGGAATGGAAATCATCTAATGAGTTTTTGTAGACCACTGGGTGAATAGCAATGGATCATACATGTAGTGAAAGTAAATGTATCAATATGGAGTAGTCCTAAGAAGAGAACATTGAGTGAAAAAAACAACCTGCCTAAGGATATCTGCCATATAATAAAATTTGTATAAATTTTTAAAACAAACAAACCAATAATATATGACATGTTATAGATAAAATGAAGAAGTGGAAATGTAAAAACGTCTATGGGAATGGTACACATCAATTTAGTTACCTCTGGTTGGCATAAAATGGAAAGGAAGGGAAGGTTCTAGGCAAGTGTGTTAAGCTTCATGCTTGACACATAATAAATGTAGGTTTTAACAAATATAATAATAAAACATGTTAATATATATTTATTCTTACTGGTGTATATATAGGCATCTGTGATATTATTTTATTGTTATTATGTTTAAAAGATTTGTACTTAACGATTTTGAAGAAACAAACACCATCAGGGACCCTTTCCTAATTATACAAGGCCAATAATAATACTAATTTCCAACATGATATGGGACTTTAATCTCAACTTTCTGAGGGCCAAACCTCCATGAATTGGTGATTAAGTGAAATAGTCAAGCCAGTCACATACTGTTTGAATATACATACGCGTACACACATGAACCTCCTCTTGGTGTAACATAAGCACTGGTAACCTCATTTAAAGGCTAGGGCCAAGTGCATTTGTCTTTTCTGCTTATCTGATGAATTCTTCAAGGGCAGGATGGTGTCCCTTTATGCTCTGCCAGCCAGCCGTCCCTGGCATATTGTGAACACTCAATAAATAATAATTACTTCAGCCCCTTTATAAACAATCATGCATTTCCTCAATAAATAATCATTAATGATAATGAAATTACTGAAAAGAATGGCAAAACCTGAAAAAAGTTATAAATGAGATGTACCTATTTGAACCCAATTAAAGGTAATTTTTGTGGAAGGTGTACTTAGAACTTGAGCCCTGTGAATTTCATATAGGTATTCCGTGCCTTAGATTTTAGGATGCTCTTATTCTTTTAGTTCATATTATCACTGATGTCTCTGCTGTATTCAAATTCATGTATATGAAGCTGTGTTATGCGTGTATGTATGTGTGTATATGCGCTTATCCCTATATATGTGTATATTTGTGTTTGTTTGTATGTATATCCCTATATATATATGTATATGTGTTTGTATACATGCATATCCCTATAAATGTGTGTATATGTGTTTGTATACATGCATATCCCTACAAATGTGTGTATATATGTTTGTATATGCACAAACATTTTTTCTATCTCAATCTGGATATCACTGATTCTTGGCAAGTCTGTGAGGCATTACATTTGTCTTTGTCAGTATGTATGTGAGAAGAATCTTCTCCATTTGGTAACACCATGGACACTGTGGTGGCCTATTTGTGTCCCCAATCTTCTATGCCCCATGTCCTCAACTATCATAGGTGGTAGCTAATATTATTACTATCAGATTACTATTTAATCTCATAAACTAATTTGTAATGAGGTATTAGTAACTCAAAGAATTATTTTCTTACTTTAGTATGGACCGTTGATACTTTCGTCTGAAAAAGTGATTGACAGTATGAATTCCAGAAGTACATTCTGTCCAGGCATGCTGTGTGGGACATACAGGTCAACAGGGATCCTGTGATAGTAATCAGATCATGGTATTTGTACATATTCTTGCTACACAATTCAGATGGCAGGTGAAAAATAAATTCACCCTGTCGTTTGTTCTCAGATATCTAGCTTTTCCATCAAACAAATGAAAAAAAAATGCAAAATATTGATTTTGCATTTTTTTCCTTTACTTTTAGGTTGTACAGACATAGTCTTATTAAAATTTAAACCGACTTTCAGCAGTGCATTTGGAAAACAGAGCAGCATATTAGAAGATCATGTGACGTGTTGTAAACCAATCTAAGTTGGTAAGGCCACAGTTATTTACTGAATTTCCAGTTTGTTTCTCACTCGAACTTCTTATTGGAGACTCATCCATTCCCTCCGTTCCCCTCCGTAACGGCAACTGAAATTAAATACTGTTTATCTCATTCAGGATCCAGGATGTGCCTCTCAAAAAAATGAATGAATGTCTGCCCTTTCTGAGTTGGTTCCATAGAGCAACTTTTAAGAGGGAACACCACACTTCAAGAACTATGTAATTCAGCCAATGCTTTTATTGATGGGAACAATTTTGCTTAAGTGTGAAAGCTTTTTTAAAAGAAGATAATGTGAGAAATAGATGTAATAAAAGGAATGAGCCCTTTAGATGACAGTGGGGTGATAATAAGCACTTGATGCTGTGCTTATGACTTATTTTGTTATTTTAGTCTAATGGCCTGAAAGGTCCTTTAAAAATCATCTAGGTGCATATATATTATGTGGAGATAATAGGGTAGATGGTTGTTTCCATTTGACTTTAAAATAAACTTCAAAGTCAGGAACTTTTTGTATTATGTTGGATTGTTGAATTATGTATTTTTGAAAGGCATGGTTTTCATATGCAAAATATCTTCCCAACATGTACATATTTTAAAAGAATTCTTTTACTCAAAATGTAAAAACACAAAAATAAATACCTTAATTCAAGCAGGGAAATTGGTTGATGAGTCCTCTGATGGAATAACGAGTCAGCTCTGCCCCTTTAAAACTCACCTTTGTCTCTACTGCCTGAGCCATCACTGAAGATTAAAGACAGGCTTCAAAGAGAGCTATTCTTCATATTTTCCCTGCTCATTAAATGCCAAGATAGTTTTTTACTCAATTATACATCTGCCAATGAAAATGGTGAACAAAGACAACATCAAGGCCATGTTTTCCTTTCGATCATTGTTCCCTAGTGAATGACAAGGTTGTGAGCTCTCCTACAACAATTTATATTGACCCAAGCTTCATAAATCTGGTACAGGAGACTGCATTGCTGAGCTATATGTTGTGATCATGTCTTTCTGCTAACAACATTAATCACTCGCTCAAGAGGAAGTAGCAGTTCAAGAGTGTTTTGTTGGGGCTCTTGTCAGAAAGGACGTCTTCACCAAAGGCTTTAATGTTGCCCTTTCTCCTGTGGGTGTCTACACTCCTCTCTATCGGTATTCAGGCTCCAACCTACCTTGGACTCATTTTTAGGCAATGTCAAGATGAACAAAAATATGCAAAGAATCATGTACTCTTGAGAAAAATATGATATTTGTCAGCCACAATTTCTAAGGCTGGAGATAAAAGTTAAAAGGCACTGGATATATTTGCATATGAAAAAATAATCTTCCATGTTTAGAATCACTTGAAGTTGGAGATGCATTTGAGATAAAATGATTTTTATTTTCATCCTTGCGATGGACTGCTTCGAACTCATTTTTAAAACACATCATTTTCTCCTTAAGAAACTACTAAACTCAACTGGAAACCAGCCAGCACATCTGTGTCTGAAATGTTCCAGGGGAAGGCAGTAACATGACTCTGGCAGGTTATGCATCTGACCATCAACATTTTATTTGGAAAAAAAGGAGGGCTATGAATAATATACAGGAAATTGTGTTATTTGACACCATATTATATTAGAGAACAAACAATGCAAAAAATTAAGCTACTATGAATGAAATGAAATAAATGAGATTGTTTTGGGTATCACATACTATAATTACACCATTTCTTCATATTGTCTTAGTGACTAGACAGAAGTGTTACTACAGAGTTTTTACTAAAAGTAAATGAGTAATATGCCCTATTAAAATCTGATTTTTTTTTCATTTGTCCTCTTGTAACTATAGTAACTATAGTAACTCTTATGGGAGATTTTTGTTCTATGTGCAAAGTAATTTGTAATCAAGTAGTTGATTATTTTAAAAAGTGAGATATACTTTGTTGAACACATTCTTCTTGACACTACTGGCAAGTACATAAAACATTTCTTTCTTTTCTTTATTCTTCTGTTTTGTTTTTTTTTTTAAGAAATTTCCATGAAGTACAAAGTGTGTAGGGGACACAGTTTTAGTTCTCAAGACAAATATGAGCATTTTATTGCAGAGAGACAAATAGAAGAGCCCTCATTAGTTATTCTTTTTCTTGCCAGTGTAGAGCATGTGCTATACTTTTAGAAAATATGGTCCCCATCCTTTGTGCCTTCATTTGTGATCATTTTAGGAAACCACTTAAATAAGACTTTAATTGTACACAATTTATCAGACTGATTTCTTTCATATTGATGACAGTTTTAATTACTGTTGATAATATTGATTTGCCATTTATACTGAGTATGGAAATAGAGAGGTCAATTGAGTTGACTTTTTAAAGTATATAAAATCGTAATAATTATCCCCAGCCCTTTGTCAAAGATTTCTGCCACTAACTGGCAATTTGTAAAGCCATGGATTCTCTCAGCATTATCTGTATGGTAAAAACCATTTTTAATGCTACAATCTCATGTTGGATATAAAACCAGATTGCTGAAGATTTGTTCACTGCTTATTAAGTCATCTTACACCATCTGTACCTGGACTACATTTTGCTTACAATAAAATCAAAGTGAGGCTGTGGGTAATGAAGACATTTAAAAGAATGCTGGATAATATAATTCAAAGCACTAAAAACAATACCAATGCTAATATTTTGTACAAATACAAGGCAATATGATAGTAAAACCACTGTATCAATAGTATTTATTCTTCATGATATAAAATAATGCTTATAAATCATAAAGGCACAAAAATTTTAAAGAAGGAAACAGTCCCTCATAATCTTAGAGGGATTCATGTGATTTTAGAAATTTATTCCCACTTTTTTTCTCTCTTCATATACTACTTAGTATTGGATGCAAATTTACAAATTAGGATGTCTGTGGAATCCTAATCCACACTGAAACAAAAACATTTTGCATTATCAAGAAACCCTTCTTGAACACATGAAAATAATCTAAATCATCGAAAAGACTATTTTAAAAGGGCAGGTCTTTGACAATATCTCTCCTCCTCAACTGCAAAGCTGGTTACTTTACAAAATTCAGATCAAGTTTGGTATTTCAGTATTGAAATATCAGCAGGTTTCTAGGAATATCCCAAGAAAGATAGTTATGGAAGGATTGAGATTATTATAGGCATTTTGAGATTTTTATGTAGAAGATTATTTTAGATTTTTTTTCTATGTAGAGGAGTTAAATGACAAGAAATGAAAGCAACTGCTTCAAGGAATGGCATGGTAATTACCACAATATCAAGAAAATTGAGTTAATCCATCTTTGAAAAGCTAATCTAATTAGAAAGTACCAAGATAACTTACTAAAATACTCGAGCCGCAGTCTTCCTGGAAGCTCTTACAGTATCATTGATGTGCTGAAGAGTTTTAAATATTTCCAGTGAGGTCTCTTCACTCCAGACTTATGGACCCACTGCCCGATACCAACCATCTGGAAGCCAGAAAACAAAGGGGGAAATCCTCTTCCCTTCTAACTCCAAATTCAATCAATAGCCAAATCCTGTGATTGTCCTATTTAAACATCCCTTGCCTGTGTTTCACTTCTCTCTACCCCATGATGACTGCCTGCATTCCGACCACCATTGCCTCTCATCCAAATATGCTACAACAGCCTCCTAGCTGGCGGACTGGTCCCCTTTCTCTCCAATCCACACTGCAGTAAGGGAGAGAGATAGCAAGGGGGTGGGTGAAGAGGGGAAAGTAAGTGAAACTCTGATTTAGACTCATCCTCGACAAAATCTTTAAATATTTTCTGAGTATAAACAATTGAAAGTGGATTGTGGTGGCTCTTACAACCTGGTTCTTCCCTCTCTAGCACATCTCTCTGAACCTCTTGCCTTAAACTCACTGAAATATATGTCAATGTAACAGGCCACACTCCCTTCTTGAATCTGTGAACATTTTTGCCTTTTTGAATATTATGTTCTACCCTTTGTCTGGCTAATACTTACTCATCTTTCTGGTATTATCCCTCTTTTTCTCTTTTTAAAGATTTATTTATTTATTTTAAGAGAGAGCTTATGTGCCTGTATGGGGTTAGGAGGGGGCAGAGGCAGAGGGAGAGAGAAACCTTAAGTGTACTCCCTGCTGAGCGCACAGCCCAGCTCTTGGCTCCATTCCAGGACCCTGAGATCATGGCCTGAGCTGAAATCAAGAGTTGGACACTTAAGCGACTGAGCCACCCAGGTACCCCCCTCAGATCACTTTCTAAATGTAGCCTTCACAGGCCCTAAAATCCTGGCTAGATACCCCCTCCCATATGCTTCGAAAGCACCAGTGCTTTCTTCATCAGAGGGCCTACCATACTGCATTGAGATTCCTGACTACTTGTAAAGTATTAAGCCAGGAATTGTGTCTTTTTTTTTTTTTTAAAGATTTTATTCATTCATTTGTGAGAGAAGGGGAGAGAGAGAGAGAGAGAGAAAGAATGAGTGGGGGTAGGGGGTCAGAGGGAGAAGCAGACTTCCCGCTGAGCAGGGAGGCAGATGCGGGGCTGGATCCCAGGACCCCGAGATCACAACCCTAGCTGAAAGCAGATGCTTGACCAATTGAGCCACACAGGTGCCCCAGGAATTGTGTCTTTTTAACCGTTGTATCCCCAGGTTTATATTTTCCAGATTTCTCTCATTTCTCCCACTTACGCACTTTGACTCCAACCAGCTGGACTATCCAGAGCTTGGTGAACTCATCCCTATTATTCTTCCTCTCTCCATTCCTTTCTCTTGAAATCACCTATATTTGCCCAAATCTCACTTGTTCTTCAAAGTTCTGTTCATTTGGCACCCCATCCAGGAACACTTCCCTGGTTACAAAGTGCGGAACTCCTTAGAGCCTTTGTAACAATTAAGTAACAATTAACTGGGCTTGTATGTTAGATGCCTTTTTGAAGTCTTCTCTTCCTTATTGCACATAGGAAGAGATTATATATTATGTATCTGTGTACCCTTAATTCCCACCTCCTAACACCAGTACCATGAAATAAATGTTTAATGTATAAATAAATGCCCACTAATCTCCAGTTTTAGAAACTCACAAGTTGGATATACTTATCTTTGTCTTGGTGTCTCTCTTCCTGACATGCCTTCTCTTTTTCCCCTCTGACATCCATCTGTCCTTTACGTCTTTAAAGAGACATCTCAAATACATTCTCCAGAGAAGACTTCATGAACTCACCTGCCATGCTCTAACTTCTCCCGCACTCTCCTTTTCCTGTATGCTTCCATATTATATTTATTATATTATATTATACCATATCATATTATATTATATATTACTTTGTAGACACTAACATATGCTGGTTATTTTCAGGTTATTTGAAGGATATTTATTTTGTCTCACAACTTCTAAGTCCTGGACAGAAGCTTTCCAGTAGGACCCTCTACTATGATTGACACGGTCTGTATCTGTGCTATGCGGCAGAATACTGACTAGCCATATGTAGCTATTGAGCACTTGAAAAGTGGCTTGTGTAACTGAGGAGCTAACGTTTCAATTTTATTTAATTTTAATTAATTTTAATGTAAATAGCAACATGTGGCTAGAGGCTATTATATTGGACAATGCCGTTTTCAATGCCAAAGAGAGAATATTTTAAAATCATTACTCTTCCCTAACATGTCTGGTACCTAACAGGAAGCAATGCCTCAAGTTTATAAAGTATTTTACAATAAATATATAAAATAAAATTCCAGAACCCTACTCGTTTCAGAATTACTCTTTGATGCAGGTAAGATAAATATTATTTTTTTTAAAGACTTTATTTATTTATTTGAGAGGGAGAATGAGATAGAGAGCACATGAGGGGGGGAGGGTCAGAGGGAGAGGCAGACTCCCCGCCGAGCGGGGAGCCCGATGCGGGACTCGATCCCGGGACTCCAGGATCATGACCTGAGCCGAAGGCAGTCGCTTAACCGACTGAGCCACCCAGGCACCCTGGTAAGATAAGTATTATTAAACACATTTCTGAGATATGGTAACCAGGAGGGTAATTGACTAAATGCAAGTTTATATGGAAACCACTGGCAGATTCGAATCTGCTCCTTTAAAAAAAAATCCGAGTCCTTTTCTTGTCAACATTCTGTTGACACTCAATAAAGTCTAACCATAAACGGAATTATTAAAGTAAGGATTTATTTAGATCACAGAATCTTCTTTAACTGGTCATTTATTTATACATTCCAAAATATTTATTGGACCCCAGCAATGAACCAGGCATGCTGCAAACTGACAATAAAGTGGTGAATGTGTGGATCCTTGCTCAGAAGGGGCTGACTGTGTGTGGTAGTGACTAACAGTGAGAAAGCAAATAAGTAAATAAATGAATACAGATGGCAAAGAGTGCTCTGAATATAAGCTGGGTGGTTAGGTAGAGAGTAACTGGGGAAGTCTCAGATGAGGTTACTCGAGGAAAGTTCTCAAAGGATGTAAGATGTGAACTGAGATCTAAAGGGTGGAAAGAGCTGGAAACTAATTCTAGGAGAGGGAACAGCAAGTCATGAGGCTGAGGGGGATTTGCTGAGCTTGAGGAATAAAAAAGGCTCACGCAGTTAGAGCATAGTGCATAGGGTAGGGGCTGTTTCAGTCTGCTCTGGCTGCCATAATAGCATACACAGGCTGGGTGACTTAAACAGCAGAAACTTTACTTTTTCACAGTTTTAGAGGCTGGAGGCCTAAGATCAGTGTCCCAGCAGGGTTAAGTTCTGGTGAGTACATTTCTCTTGCAGACAGCTACCTTTTTTCACATGGTCTTTCCTTGGTACATGTTCATGAAGAGAGGGAGAGGGAGAGAGAGAGATCTCTTCAATATGTCAGTTTTGGTTTACAATACACTTTTGGTGTACAATAGAGGCCATAGCAGGGCCATATTATAAAATAGGATTAGAAAAAAAGGTGGGCTTCTGTTGTGTCGTGCCTAGTAAGGAATTTGGATTTTATTTAGAGAGCAAAGGAAAAACGTATAGAAATGGGAAAATCTTAAGTATTAACTCAGCTTTCTTTCAGCTTCTAAAAAATGTATTCATCCAGTGGACACTTATTAGCTCCTGTTTTAGAGAGACAGTATTCCAAGCTCTAGGACCACAAGGATCAATCCCAGGTAAAAAATGAACTCATGGGAAAGCAAAGCCTTTCCAACAAAGGGTTTGGGAACAACTTTGACTCCTATCTCGCAACATACAGAATTAATTGGAGATAGACCATAGATTTTAATGTAGAAGCTAAAGCTACAAAGCTTATAGAAGTAAACATAGCATGTTTTTATGACCTTTGGGGTAGGCAGAGAGTTCTTAGAAAGGACAAATATGTATAATATGATGCATTGTCAATCAATTGTAATATAACATGCAATATAATAGAATATGTATTACAATTAGGTACACTGTAATACAACGTACACAATAATTGAAAATTGGACTTCATCAAAATTAATAAAAACTTTTGCCTATGAAAAGACACTTAAAAATGAAAAGGCAAGTGACATACTCAAAGAAAATATTTACAATGCATTAATCCGATAAAGGATTGTCACCACCATTTATTAAAAAAGTCTTACAACTGAATATTAAAAGTACAAGCCATAAAAATACGGGCAGACAGACACAATAAAAAAAAGACATACGAAAGGTCAATAAATACATGAGAAGGTGTTCATCATTAGTCATTGAGAAAATGCAATTTCCCTGCACTCACTAGAATTACTACGACAAAAGAGATAGACAATACCAAATGGTGGTGTTATAGAACAAGACAACTCTCACATTTCTAGTGGAATTGTAAAATGGTATAACCAGTTTAGTAGATCCTGATACAGTTAAATATACACCTACCCTATAACCTAGCAATTCTACTCCTTTGTGGTTACCCAAGATAGAAAAAAACACATATTCAACAAACACCTGCACATTCATGCCTGTAGTATCTTTATTCATAACAGCCAATACCTGGAAACAATCAAGTGTCCATCAATATAAGACTAGATCCCAACCTGTGTTATATTCATTTGACGGAAAAATAGTCAGTAACAAAAATACTAATACATTTAACATCATGGATGAATCACAAAAATATCATACTCAGCAGAAGAAAACAGCATGAAAGAGTACATGCAGTGTGATTGTATTTTTATGAAATGCAAGGGCAAGCAAAATTAATTTATAGTGATAAAAACTGTAAAATAAAGTTCCAGGGAGGGATGAGGATGGTTCCAGGGAGGGGTGAGGATGATTAACTGGAAAGGAAACCTTCAGAGAGTAAGAGAAGTCTCCATCATGAGTGGCTGATGGTTACATAAGTGTGCCATTTGTCAAAAGTCATCCAACTCCACACGTAAGCTCTGCACATTCTACTGTGTGTAAAATATATAAAATAAAAAAATAAATTTCCTAGTAACATGTGATGAGTAATAGGAGGGAAATGCAAAGAAGGAAATAATGATGCCTCAGCATCTGATTCTGGAAAGGAATCAGGAGTGAAGTTTATAATCGAATCTGACTCATGCGGGAACCCCTGTTGGGCCCAGACAGACGACTAGACTGACTTGACAATGATATTTCACTCGACCGGGGACAAGGGCCAGGCTCAATGGCTGGATACGTCTGACTTTTCTTCCCACTTTTTTAAATACAGACAGGGACTCCAGTAACTACCAGGAGATTCTCATCTTAAGAAGAAGGTAGATTAAAACTTGTGACGAGATCTGAATGCTTCCATTAGTGGCATCCGTCAACTTTGTCAGGTCCTGAGTTTGAACTCTGCTAGAAGGATGGAGAATTTTCCATTTTGGAACTCATCTATTTTGTTGTTCTGTTGCAGCCTGGGAGTGCTAACCTCCAGGGCATGGGGCAAGCCTCAGCTGGTTAGCCTTATTATTAAGGGAAGGGCGGTTCAGCTGTAGTCAGTTTGGGAAGGGTGGGGATGTAAAGTTTTTATGTGTTTGCTTGCTAATTTTAAGTACATGCATAAGGCCCTGGTTGAATACTAGCTTTAAGTTCAAAATCAAAATGAGACCGATTAAAATTAAAAAGTCCAAGACATCAGAGTAAAAAATTTTCAGCTTTTTTAGAAAAATGCTGGAAAATAAAGATGAACCCTGCACAAGGAAAACCAAACGTCCTCTCCTCCTTGCTCCTTTCTCCCTCTTCCTCAAGCACCGAGGCACTTTTGCATATAATATTTAATATAATTCTTGTAATGACTTTGAAAGCTGGAACATCAAATCTTTACTGATTAAAAAAATAAAACACCAAAGTTCAAAAGATTAACTTGCCCAAATTTGCACAGCTAGAAAAGGTTTAATGACACCTGAATTAGAACCCTGTCCACTCACCTGCAGAGCTGTGAGTCTTTCTACCCAAAAGACACACTTCTTAAATTTTTTAAATTTTGTTTTAAAGATTTTATTTATTTGACAGAGAGAGAGAGAGAGCAGGAACACAAGCAGGGGAAGTGGGAGAGGGAGAAGCAGGCTTCCCACCGAGCAGGGACCCCCATGTGGGGACCTGGGATCATGACCTGAGCCGAAGGCAGATGCTTAACTGATTGAGCTACCCAGGTGTGTTGACACACTTTTTTTAAAAAAAGACTTTTATTTATTTGAGAGAGAGAAAGAACACAGAAGGAGAAGCAGACTCCCAGCTGAGTGGAGATCCCCATGAGGGGCTCGATCCCAGAACCCTGAGATCATGACCTGAGCTGAAGGCAGATGCTTAACTGACTGAGCCACCGAGGCGCCCCCGAAAAGACACACTTTTAACATAGAATTCCTTCCAGGGCTATTGTGTTTAGCTAGGTTACTAAACCACAAACTGGAATTTTAGGCATCTGAGGAAGAAGCAATTTGCGAAGACAGTTTGGGGTGGAGGCTCCTTATATGCTACTACGTGGTGACCACTTGTGGCTGGTCTTGTCAGGCTGGTGCAGTGCACATGGACTCTAAGCAATGGAGAATGGGAGGCTACCTCTGCCTTCTCCTGCAGACACTGCAGAGAAGTCGGTGTCTGCTTGGCCTATGGTGATTGTTACATGGACTTGGCATTTTACATTTGATTGCCTGGTGACTTCATAACATTACCACTCAATCCATTGGGAAAGCCTCTAAATTTGGTTCTTTCTCCCATCTAACCTGGCCAGTTCAAAAAAGGTGGCTCATTGACTGCAGTGTGATTGGTCCTCAGAGAGCGCCATAGAGAAGGAAGTTTTCATGTATCTCTGGAAATCATTTCAGCATATGGCTTACCTAATTAGGTTTTACTGAAGCTAATTTTAAAAATAGTTTGCATTCTTTGGGCAAATAGACAAGAAGGACCCCAGAAGGGGTCCTTAGACAACCAGGCAGTGTGGATATGATTGAAACCATGTGGCATTCACACATGCTATACTTGTATTTTTCAAAATCTTGAGACCTCATTGCTCTTCTTCTAGTCAATATAAAATGTTAAATTTCCCTAAGTCTTATTTTCCTTATCTTTAAAATCAAGACATTGAAACTGTTGATTTTTAAGATCTTTACCTACAGAAATATTTCCTTTTCTATTCTGTAATATGCTATGCCCATATATTCTTGTGTTTCTTAAAAATACAGAAGTGTAAATAGGATGGATTCATTATTTCATTTGTTCATCTGTTTTTCCATCCCACAGATATTTATTGAGAACCTACTAAGTGCCAGGTACTCTGTTGACTCAGGTGCAACAAAGATAAATAAAGCATGGGGCCCGCCCTTGGAGAGATAGACCATTGCATAGACTTGGATAAAGCTATACAGTACAGAAGGCTGGTGCCATTCTCATGGGTGACATTCTTCTCAGAGATGACAGATGACAACTGCTCTTCCTTTCATCCCAAAACTGACAAAAGGTCCATTTACTTCACAAGCCAACAGGCACACATCTCTCTAGCAATGCTCTTGTCTTTTGTGTAACTTCCTCAGAACCAGGAATGTTTTTTTTTTCTTTTTCTTCTTCGTTTTTTTTTTTTATATATAAATGAATAATACAGGAGACAACCAATAGCCACTTTATACTCCCTGCTGTCCTTCTAAAGCTTCATAGCCCAAAATAAAGGTGCTGCGGAGGTGGAGAACCCAATTTCCATTCCAAGTTTCACACAGTGGGTTTCAGTCAATTAAAATTTCTGTTCCTAAGATACAGTTGCTTATGGAGGCAAGTAGCACCCACATTTTCTGGAAACAGTGATCTTGGTCTAGAAGAATGGTCTTCCTCCAATATCTGCTGAGACCCCAAAGGATTCTGTTCCATTTTTGCTGCAGGACGTCATAAAGCTGATTTCATCTCCTTGTTCAGGCATCAACTTCCTCTTCTTATTACCTGGGTTTTGACTCCTCTAAGCAACACAACAAACATCTTAGGGGGGAAACAACATGTTTGTCATTCTTTTTATCCTCACTAATGCATTGGAAGGAGGCCATCTGGCTGCCTTTTGGGTAAATCCATTTTATAACAAGATTTTTTGTGTGATTCAGTAATTAAGCCCCTTTGGATAGAGTTCAAGATGGACCTGCCTTATGCTGAATTTTGCTTTAGAGCAAACTGTTAGTCACAGGTGCCAGTGAATTTATAAATCAGGATGAGAAATCTCTTATAGATTTTGGAAAATTAGTCATCTTCCTGAGTTTCCTTTCACCTTAGGTGCACTGTTCCTCAGAGGTGCGCAAGGTGAGAATGTGCTTAGAATTGCCTCTGGTCTGACATGGCTAAGATTGTTATCTGCCATCTATCCTAAATCTAACCTCCTAGAACTTAAATGTTGAAATGAAGACAGGAGAGTATTAATGTTGTTACTTATTGCTATAGACACCATAATAGACTTATCTATTCACTCATTCATTCAGTAAACGTGTACTAGCTGAGGGTACAGAAATAACTAGAAAAGCTTGTGAGCTCAACTTCATTATGACATGATTTATTAGAGACCCAATATTCTTTTATTGTTGTCATTGTTACGTGGGGGCTTCAGCTGTGAAAATGTGATATGACATAATGTCACCTTTGGAATATTTTCTAAGAATAATTTATTTTTTTGAATGAATTACCTTGCCATCTCTTAAACTCAAGAAATATAAACCAGTACAAAAATATGGTTAAAAGTCAAGTACTCAGTCATGTTTTTCTGCTATCTTGTGGGAAAAATTTCAGCTTCTTGGCTAGTTGTGCTCCCAATTTATTTTGCCATGAGTCATGGAAAGTTAATATTTAGTTTGAGAATTTTCTCCTGGCTGCTGATTCCTATGAAAATCCCTTTGCAAAATATCACCAATTTGATTAGACACCATTTGCCTTTCTTCTTGTTTTCTACATTGTACCCACTTTTTTTCTTTTTTTAAAAGATTTTATTTATTTGTCAGAGAGAGAGCACAAGTAGGGGGACAGCAGAGGAGAAGCAGGCTCCCCACTGAGCGAGGAAACCGATGAGGGACTCGATCCCAGGACCCTGGGATCATGACCTGAGCTGAAGGCAGCCGCTTAACTGACTGAGCCACCCAGGCACCCCTGCACCCACTTTCTGGTTGGTGAGATTAACCATTCCTCAACATGCCTATGTGTTCTCTCAGTTATGATCTAGTTATAATGTCATTCATATCAGCAACACTGAGAGCTTGTTTGACAAGGAGAGCAACCCTCTATGACAGTTAATTGGGTAACAATTCACTTTTATATCAAGCTAAGTTGTTTGCATCTTTTAAATAGATAATGAGCTTGGAACCTCTCCTCAGGCATAAGAATAGCCTGCTTTGGGAGAAGTAGGCTATTTGAGCTCTGGCATTTTCCCTCCTTGGGCATAGATTTGCTTTCCTCTTGAGCCCCCATGAATGGTCCCTGTGGTCTAGTCTTCTTGAGCAGCGACAGAATGTTCCTGAATTCCTGAAAATTCACCAGATGGTACCAGACTTCAGAAAACAAGTGGTGACTTTGGCCTCCTTGTGGTTTCTGTGTTGACTGATGTAAGCCAATCTCCGCGAATGAACAGCTGATGTTTATCGTTAGAGAGAAATGTACTATATGACTTAGGTCTAGACTCTGCAAGGACTAATGGGGTAACAATGGATTTGGGAGCATAAGACCAATTGTCGGACCAACATAAGACCAAATTACATTTGGGATCACACTTGGGAAAAGTATTTATCTTGCTCTCACTGGGGTTCTTAAAAGCTGCTTATACAAATCGTGATTGATTCACTTTGAAACTTTCTGAAAACAAACTTCATCATGAGATTTTTTTAAGGCATTTTTTGTTCTGGTTGGGTCTCATACTCTAAGAGAAAATTATCTAAGTAGAAGACAAGACATGCTGCCATCCAGACATGTTTCTAGAGAGGCAAATTATCACAGGTGCAAAAACTCAAGAGCTCACTGAGTTTAGATAAAATTAAAAATATTTCATTGCAATATTGTGAAATATATTTTTGTCACACATTCTTGTGAGTACTACGGCATGATTATTTCAAAGGATTGTCAAATTGATCTTGTGTTCACAGGATTTTTGTGTAGTAGTGAATTTTTTTTTTTTTTTTTTTTGGCTTGTGGGTTTGGTTCTTCTTGGCCACAGTGGATTGTTCTCCGTATAGCATATGGATATTGGAAGGGACTGAAAGACATATTGATGAATTTTGCAACTTGTTAGCTGGAAACCCTCCTTGTTAGTGAGGGTAAATTCCAAAGATTCCCCTGTAGAGAGTAGTCTTGGGGACATGTGCTTCCTTAGGTAAGAGCAGGACAGCTCTGGGCGCCTGGGTGGCTCAGTTGGTTAAGAGACTGCCTTCGGCTCAGGTCATGATCCCAGAGTCTCTGGATTGAATCCTACATTGGGCTTCCTGCTCAGAGGGGGGTCCACTTCTCCCTCTGACTCTACCCCCTCTTGTGCTCTCTCTCTCTCTCTCAAAAAAAAAAAAAGTAGGGCAGCTCTCTCAGACTGAGGCAGCCATTGCTAATCATCTGGGGTTCCATCAGTGACTCTAAGCTGATGAAGTCTAAAGTGAAAAGGGTTGAAAGGCACAGTGAGTATTTGGAATTGCAAACTTAATGTACATCAAGAGCATTGCCTGTGCTGGCCAAATTAGTGACCAGAGCAATGCAGTGTATAGCTGTGTAAATGAATGGCCTGTTTTTCCAAGAGTCAAACCTGTTAAGTACCACCAGGAGAATAGCAGGTGGGGTTCCAGGTAAAGGACCACAAGACTTTTTTTCATCTGGCAGAACTGGCAGAAGTGCCATTGATGGAAGAGCCACGATCACATGAAGAGACCAGAAGTCTTTGAAGGTAAAGAGATTTTTAATTTTTATATTTCTTCTTAGATGCATTAAACTATGCATTTAAATTTTATTTGAATTCAACTATGTACAGAGGTTTTAATTAAAACAAGAGTTCAAGTATCATTTCTGTTCTCCATCCCTGAGTTCCACTTCTCAACATGAACCCTTTTTGCTGTTTCTTCTGATATTCCTTTCCATTTGCCTAAATAACAGAATAACAGTGTCATTTCTTGATTGAAAAGTTTTAGACTTTATGGTTTGATTTCCTACTACAGACAATAAATATTTACAACCATTCCTCCTGCACCCCTCCCTCAGGTGTACATGTTTCCTTCCCATATCATTCTAATAATAATCTAATAATAAATCTAAAAGTTTTGCCACTTTTGGTTAAGTCAATATTCAGTATTTACATTATTGTTACTACATAGATGTCATCAACTGCTAAGCCACTTGATATAATAAAGTGGCTTTCCTATACTTGTACAATTTTTGCATTTTTTTGTCTTTTCCGAAGTTAATAATTCTTTTTAATTCATTTATTTATGCATTATTAACTCATAAAAATCTATGAAAGAACCGACCAAACACATCAAATAAGCTATTTTTTCTTTGAGTTTTTTATATTTCTCCAGGAACTTTCAATTTTCTTTTTCAAATCTTGCCTGTCAATTGCCAGATCTTCTGAGATTTCTTCACAGCCATCTTGTCCTTTTTTGTCTTGGATTTCACATTGCTCTCATGTTTTCTGCATTTTTGATGCACTCCCTAATTCTGTTGGAGTGCGTTCTCCAGTAGCTTTCTGAGAAAGGTTGCATAAATGATTGATGTTTTGAAGCATTGCGTATCTGAAGATATCTCTATTCCATCTTCTCAGTCATTAGTACTTTGGCTATGGGATTCTGGGTTGTATGTTATTTTTTCACTATCTCCTATTTTAGCTCTCAGCATTGCTACTAAGAAGTCTCATACTGTTCTGATTACTGATCCTTGGTAAATAACTTTTTTTTTTTTTTTGTCTCTCTGGAAGCTTTTGCAAGCTTTGCTTTCTTTTTCCTTCCTTCCTTCCTTCCTTCCTTCCTTCCTTCCTTCCTTCCTTCCTTCCTTCCTTCCTTCCCTCCCTCCTTCCCTCCTTCCCTCTTTCCCTCCTTCCCTCCTTCCCTCCTTCCCTCCCTGCTTCCTTTCTCTCTCTCTCTTTCTTTTTCCCATTCCTGGTGTTCTTGCTGAGACCTTTAGATCTGAAATCACAGACACATGTTCTTAAGATCTAGAAAATGGAAAACTTACTTGTATTTTGTGTTCATTAATTTCCTCTGTGATTCTTTTTAAAGATTATTTTTCTAGAACCCCTATAAATTGGATGTTGACCTCCCAGACTGATCCTTTTCTGACCCCACCCCCACATTTGTTTTTCTTTGGGCTCTACTTTCTGAGTCAATTCCTCAACTTTATTTTACAATATTCTTATTGGTTATTTATATTTCTTCTCTCATATTTTTAAGTTCCAAAAGCACTTTCCCATTATCTGAATGTTTTCCATTTATGTTATCCCATCCTTATTACATGGCTGTAAACTCATTTCTTACCTCTGTGGGAATATTAATTGAAGAGTTTTCTGTTAGTCTTTTTTTTTTTTTTTTTTGCCTCTTCTTTTATGTTAGAGTCTTTTTTCCAGTGTCAGGTTTTTCTTTATATGAAAGAGATAAGATGTGCACCTGTTTCTAGAAGTACAGAAGATTATTCTAAATTTTCCTCTTAATTAAAATAAACTTTGAAAATAATTATATAAAATTTTAATTAAATGGTTTTTAGGCCTGCACAAAAGAAAGAGACCAAAAACAAAGTGGAGGAACCCTTGAAGTTAAGAGACACCAAAGCATGCCTTTATTCTGAGGAATTCTAAAGAGAGAGACTGAATGAGACTGTTGGGTTGGATGGGAGGCTGGAAGAGTTAATTACAGCCTTACCACTCTTTGGACACACCTTTAAATATATTTTATGTCATTTCTCACTGCCTTAAGTTTGACTTCAGCATATATAAAGTTTTTACTTTTCCCCAAATTTTACCATTGTATAAGGCTATGAAAAGCAGATGGATGGAGTGAAGATTAAGGAAGAGAGGCAAATACCAATAGAATTCTTGATGGATAGAGTTTTGGAGACTCTTGGTCTATTGCGAGCAAAGGAAAGCTTTCTACCACTTAGCAACAGAAATTTAGTGGAATAAGAAACATTTCTTTTACTTTCCTCCCACCCAAAACTTTTCTTAGAGGTAAATTGAGCTAGGTTTTCCATAGGTGATAACTTCTTTCATTTTCCAACTTGAATATGTCATGTTTCAATATTGATTTTTGTTTTGTTTTGTTGTTGTAAGGTAATAAGCATGAGATATTTCTTTATGCAATGTTATATCAAATCTACTGTTTGACCCTTATTCCGACCTTTCTTAGTAACTGAATCATTTATACTTCCCAGTTGGGAAAGCATGGCTAAAGCAGGAAGATTTTCTTTCTCCATATTAATCACAGGTCCTTATATCATTTCCCTTTCATTGTTTTTCTTTTAAACAAAATTTAAAATATATTATTTCACAAAGTAGCCAAGAAAAAGAGAAATTATCCCTCAACCTTTGAGTGTAAAAGAACAGTAATAATCTAATATCGAGAGCCTTTAGGGTAGTGCCTAGCTTAAAAGTACTTCGGAAACACAGTATTAGAAAAGAGGAAACATATGTCTCAGCAAGCAGGTGGCCGTACAAGAAAAGAATCTCTATAATGGCTGGTCTGCATTTCTGGAAGCCAGAAATTCTGCACAAACCCAGCCTTAATATAACCATAATAGACAGTAGGGTATGACTTAACGATCGAGCAATAAATAACAAAGAAAAAAAATTAAGCTACAGGTGTTACATGGTGAAGTGTGTAACAGAAGTCCTGAACTATGGAGCAGAACTTAGCCAAGTAACTTTAGCACTTCTGCAGGACTATAAAATCTCTGGATTGAACTGAAAGCTTTTAAAGAGAAGAAATTATATATATATATATATATATATATATATATATATACACACACACACATATATGTATATATATATGTGTATATATATGTGTATATATATATATACACACATATATGTGTGTATATATATATATAAAATACTCGATATCTAAATGTATATATAACATGTTTTATTCATATGTACTCTATCTATTGTGGCGGAAGTTGTTTCTAATTGGCTGATTATCACTCATTCAGTGATTTACTTTAAAACCTTAATTGAGTGCCCATTCTGTGCCAGGTCTTAAACTAGGCATAGTGGATGCAGAGATGTCCCAAAGTTCATAGTCTAGTAGTGGAGACAAACAGCAGCTTTCTAATTAGCATGACAGGATGATGAGTTCTGTGGTGAAGAGAAGCAAAGGATGCTGCTTAAGGAGGGCCACATAAGCCAGCATAGAAGACTTCCAGAGGGAGCTGATATGAGGCCACATGAGAGTGGAAGTTTAGGACGGTACTTCTAGGGAGGGGAAGAAGCATAAATAAAAGTATGAGAGACTTGGCTCAAATCAGCAATTTTGAGTTGAGTATATTTGTATATGCGGTGCAAGGACTAAGCAGGTAGACTTAAATGAAATTATGAAAGGTGTTGCCTGAAGTCACCGTGAAGCCATTGCAGGATTTAGAAAGATCAAACTGGTGGCAGTGTGGCATGTAGGTTGAAGATGATTGTAAGTGGACGTTGGGAGACCAGATAAAAGGCTGTTACAGTAACAAGGTGAGAACTAATAACGTCTCAAACCAAGGTAATCCCAGTTGATATAAACAGATCCCCAGAATTCAAGAAATATTTTGAAAAGTAGGATTAAGTGAAATTGATGACAAATTTGATGTGGAATAGGGGAGTTAGGGAAGATGATAAGTCAAAGATGATGTTCAAGTCTCTGATTTGAGCAATGGGTATGGGGGCTGCCATTTATGTAGTTCGGATAGTCTGAGAAAAGAAGCAGATCTGGAGGGAAACTAAGGGGTTCGCTTTGAGATGGGTTCTGTTTATGGTATCTTTTTTGGCATCCAAGTGGAAATTCCCATAAGTGGTTTTATATAAAAAGCTAGAGGTCAGGAGGGAGATCTGGGCTTAGACATATACAATAGGGAGGAATTGAATAGTGATAGTAGTTGTTACCATTAGTATGGATGTATTAGCTAGCCAACAGGATGGGCCAAGGGATAAACCTAGAAACATACTGACTATTAAGGAGCAGATAGAGAAAAAGTAGATTATGAAAGTGACTCGGAAGGACCAGCTGGTGAAGTCAGAGTATAACCTTGTGAGAGTGGTCCACCAGAGTCAGAGGAGTTCCAAGAGCCTGGGTTACAGAGGTAATTGCTGCAATGTAGTCAAGTAAATTAAGGACTGAAAAGTTGAAAGAGTGATGATACACATTGTCATCCCAAATAGAATAAATCTGAGAGTAAAGGGGCTGTGATGGTTGTTTTATGTGTCAATTTGACTGGACCATGCAGTGCCCAGATATTTGGCTAAACATTATTTCTGCATGTGTCTGTGAGGGTGTCTCTAGATGAAATTAGCATTTGAATCATTAGACTGAATAAAGCAGATTGCCTTCACCAGTGGGGGTGGGCATCATCCAATCAGTTGAATCTGAATAGAAAAAAAGGCAGAGAAAGGGAGAATTCACTGTTTCTCCGCCTGACTACTTGAGTGGGAATTTTGGTTTCTCCAGCTCTCAGAGGGTGATTTACACAATTGGCACTCCTGGTTCCCAGGCCTTTGGACTTGGATTGGAATTCACACCATCAATTCTCTTGGTTCTCAGGCCTTCGGACTTGGAGTGGAACTACACAGCCAACTTTCCTGGGTCTCCAGCTTGCAGACAGCAGATCTTCTCAGCCCCTATAATCATGGCGTTAAATCCTTATAATAAATCCCTGCCTATATCCTTCATCTCTATATCTATATCACCTCTATTTATCTATCTGTCATCCATCTATCTGTCTATTTTATCGATCTGTCTACACATTTTGCTGGTTCTGTTTCTCTGGAGAGCCCTGACTAATTCAAGGGTTGTTATTGATAATTATGACAGGACCACAAATATCAACCAGACGTTCTCCAGGCAAACCAGCGTACTATGGTCCTACTACAGTTGGAAGAATTATTTCTATGAAATAGTTGGAGTGGTAGCTGTACATGGTAAGAGTAAAAGAGTGAAGTGAATGATAAGAAATCAAAGTACCTGTGAACAGAATATTTTTTTGAACTAGCTTCTATTTAAAGGGGAGAGACTGAGTGGGAGTTAGAGAGGGTTAGGGGGTTAAAAGAAAATGTTTTACCTGGCAGAGGCTTGAGTAACCCTGTATGTAAAAAAAGAACATGCCAACGAAGAGGGAGAAGTCAGAGAATTTACCACAAGAGAGAATACATGATTGAGCCACTGTGGTATGGGAGTTGGAGGATATGGCAGGATTTGCTTTCGAAAGGAGGATAGAGTATCTTTTCTAGAAAGACAGGTGAAAAAATAAATAGAAAGCAAATATAGCAAATGTGTGGGTGGGTGAGTGTGAGGTTGGCCAAGTTTCCACCTGATGGTCTTTGTTTTTTTTTTGGTAAAGCATGCCAGGAGGCCTGATGCTGAGAGTGGAGGATAGGATTACAGAATAGGGAGCGCAGCAGCCACAGGTAAGGCTATGTGGTTATTCTGGAGAGTGAGAGACAAACTGATTAGGAGCACCACAGGATTTTCAGGCAATATTATGGGCCAACTGGACACTGTTAACTTGCAGGGACATGGACCTACAGTTTCACGTTTTATGCTCCCCCACCCATTTTAAGTAGTAAGGATTGTGGCATTGGTACAACATATTTATGCACAAAGTTGTGATTCAAGCTCTGAATTATTGTCCCCATGGGAAATGGGGACAGAAGGATGGCTGACTGATGGGAAAGAATGAGGAAGTCAATAAACATCAGGTCTCACTGAAGTTAGGAAACAAAGATGTTATTAGTAGAAACACAATAGCTAGAAGGATTGGAAGCTGTGTGGAGAGAGTGGACATAGAACTTTAAGATTTCATAGGTGTGTTAGCTCTGGGTGATGGTCAAGTCCCGGCTGGGGCCATGGGTGCATGTCTGCGGTGGAGATGAGATATGTTCTGGAGCTGATGTTGGCTAAGTCAGCCACATGGATGTAGAAATCACTAAGAGCTATGATACAACTTAGAGCAGAGAGAGGAAAACCTTAAACCAAATAGCGGTGAGATGACCGATGTAAACAAAAATATGGGGATGATGTGGGTGATCTAGCTAGACATTTTTGCAAGAAATTAGAGAAGCCAAGGTTTGGTGTGGCCCTGTGGACTTGAAACTGCACGTGCTGAAGTGTAATTCTTCAGTGGGCTTCTAGGTGTGTGGTATCATCAGACAGAGATTTTCACCCAGACCCTGAGGTTGAGGGAACATTCTGTGAAGAGGAGAGTGGAAGGGTTTGTAAAAATAAGAGGAGCGGTCATGAAAAAGGAAGAAAGGGACCCGCTGGGCCATACAATAACTAAGACAACAGTATAACTGAGAGGTCAGTCTGCATTTTGGGAGGTGGGCAAGGAAAGAGGCATTCATTTATTAAAGCTTCTACCTTGTTATATCCTTCTGAGCCCTGGAAATGTATGTGTAGAGCATGGGCTGTAAACTCCAAGGCAGCAGAAACTGTAGTGTTTGGTATTGAAGGAAGGAATGAGTGCATCCTGGGAGTGAGACAGGTTGGGGCAATGGTTAAGAGCATGAGCTCTTAAATCAGAGAGCTCTGAGGCGGGATCCTGGCTGGGGAATCTTGGGCAAGTTGTTTAACTTCTTTAAATTGCGACTTCCTCATCTATACATTATAGGTTATGTTAGTAACTATACTTCAGAATTTCTGGAAGCACCCGGCACCTGGGCGGCACCAAGTAAATGGCAACTGTTGCTGCCACGACTGCTTTTAACTGTTTTATGTGTTGGGATGATATCTGGTTGGACAGTAATTTGTAGCTAGAGCTCCGAGGTGTTTTGTTTTTGTTTTTTTGGTTTTTTGGTTTTGTTTTAACCAGGCTTTTAACTCCTTAGAAAGAGAGAATTCTTCCTTGTTTTTACGTAAGAACTGCAACATGTCTACCCAGTTACTTTACACAGTGCTTTTTTGGTTATCAATAGTTTTTGGTAAACCTTGGACACACTGAGCAGAACTACAAGGAGGCTCTTTTCTATTCTGTGAATAGTACAAATATTTTACCTGTTTCAAATTTACTCTTATCCTGGAAAAAGGCAAAATAATGCAGGAGTGTGTGGTTGTGGTTTCCAGTTCGTTTGTACCTTTCCTGAATTTTCTTTGATTTTGTGAACTCTTGAGCTCTAATGACCATTACTGTCTACAGTATTCATTTTTTCCCAGGAAAGTATACATGAATTATGAACAAGAAATCTTTTTTTTTAAGATTTTATTTATTTATTTGAGAGAGGGACAGCACAGTGGGGTGGAGGGGGAGAGGGAGAGGGAGAAGCAGAGTCCATGCCGAGCAGGGAGCCTGATGTGGGGCTTGATCCCAGGACACTTGAGATCAGGACCTGAGCCTAAGGCAGATGCTTAACTGACTGAGCCACCCAGGCGCCCCATGAATAAGAAATTTTAACACAAAATTATTTTAAGTTATTTAATTAATAGGAAATATTATACTGTATCATATGTGCCCATGGAAAATTTGGGTGTGATCTGTATCAGCAAACCCACTTATCTTACCTAATCTGCCATTTTATTTCCCTGCGTTTGCATTGAGATCTGTGTTTTAGTTGCATCCTGGCTTTTTTTTTCCCCCCAATTGACTCAAATTCCTTCTCTATTAGCCCTGAAAACATCTTTGTTGGGGATAAATAGCACATTCCTTCTCCAAAACTCACTCTACTACCCTTAGAATGTACATGACTCATGGAAAAGCTGGGACAATCACTTCCAATCCTTTTACACTGATTCTGGTCCAGCCTACAGTTTCCTCATGCTCTGATCCTTTTGCTTTTTTTGCTTTAAAAATCCCCAGACTGCAAAATAGCTCCCACTCACTAAAACAACTTTCCTTGCAAGCCATCGAAATCCACTCTGATCTTCCCAGCTGGGAGAGATGACTTGATTCCTTTCAATGTTGGACACAACCCCAGTGTCATTAGCTCTCCCATGTCCCCCATCCACCAGTGAACTCTGGAGCCCTTTCAAGATTTTGCTCCAACGCTCAAGATCAAGTCCAACCTCCAGTGGCAGATCCTTGATTTAAGCTGTGGGGTTTTCTGAAGAATTTAAGTATTCGACATGAATATTTTAAAGGAAAACTTGAGACATTTTTTTTCAGCAGAGCTATGGCTGTGAATCTCTCATGTCTGCTCTTCTGGGTCCGTTTGTGCTACTGGACATGTACGCTTCCTGAAAGCCCACACAGTGCAGGGGGGCTGGACACGATGGCATGACAATGTTGCTTTGATGCTGAAGCTGGCCAAGGGGTCACTGGTTGGCTTACCCAGCAGGAGATTTTGCAAAAATTACCTTGATGAGAGTAAAGAAAAAAATTCCCATTTTTTTCCTCCCCTGGAAGCTGTAGTAAAAATGGATCAATAAATAATTTTGATTATTTTAATTAATTTTGATTAATTCATTCTAAAGAGAAAGGTAAGGTCATAGGTAGGGGAAGTTGCTGAAACCCTACTGAAGCAAATGCTGATATTGTTCTCAAGGTCAAAGACTAAAAACCAGTAAAGTTAAATTTGGCTTGTCTATCCTATGGCATGTGTTGAGAGCAGAGATTCAGGGAAGTTTAATCTCTTTTATACACAGATTGAGTTATGTAGCCATGAGTTTATGCAATACTAACTAGCTTTAATCCAATGAGAAATAACTTGATAGAATAAGACTATAATGCCTGGAACAACCAGAAAACCTGAAAAAAAAAATGTTTATGCTATGTTGTAGGTCTAAAGAACACTGTAGTATTAAGCAGAATAAGATAAAAAAAAATTTTTTTTACCTCTTTCTTTCTGCTGCTCAAGTTGCTACTCAGCATCCTCTCAGTCATAAATGCTGAATAATCTGTGAGGGAATTAGAATCTAAATCAGGCTTATGTAACTGTACCTGTAAGTGCTAAACTTATTTGGAACTAAATGCAATTGAGGATTACGGGTTTGTTTTTTTAAAAATCTTTTTCCTGATTGAAAGATAAACTCATACACACATATCCACACACACATATATTCCTAAATTGATGATTAGATAAATATTTAGACCTGTAATTATTAGATTGTTGTGTATGAACCAAGAAATAAGAGAAATTTAAAGCACTGAAGTAGTTTTAATGAAAGCATAATATTTTATATATATTATTTCTTTTTAAAAAATGTCTCATAAAGGAAGGGAAAGAGGAGTGATGAAGCATACTCCTCTGAGGGTATTGGGGCACAGTTTTATCTGAAAAGCTCATGTGAATTTTATACTTTACTGTGTATTTATAGCTGTCTTAGACTTACTAAATGTATAATGTCTTTTTCTTTAAAGATTTATTTATTTATTTGAGAGAGAGAGAGAACAGGAAGAGGGGCAGAGGGAGAAGGAGAGAATCCTCAAGCACCTTCCCACTGAGTGTGGAGCCTGATGCAGGGCTCGATCCCAGGACCCTGAGATCATGACCTAGCCAAAATCAAGAGCTGGCTGCTTAACTGACTGAGCCACCCAGGAGCTCCATAATGTCTTATACTTACAATAATCTTTTAAGAGGAAGAAAAAATAATGCCAGTTTTTCCTCACCAAATCTTTGAATAACATGAATTTTCCAGAAAGATACGTTCGGTATCTATCCTATAGTCTTGTGTACCACTG
Source organism: Eumetopias jubatus (assembly GCF_037043125.1). NCBI lineage: Eukaryota > Metazoa > Chordata > Mammalia > Carnivora > Otariidae > Eumetopias > Eumetopias jubatus. The sequence continues at coordinate 138,618,799 of NW_028274808.1, forward strand.
GGCACACTGGAGTGTTGCCCTAATTCAAAGGATCAAAGCTCTGGCTGAACAGTGACATCACGAGGGTACATTTTTTCATAATGCCAATGCCCATGCCTCCCTGAAGTCCAATGAAGTCTGCATCTCTAGGAAAGAGTCTTAGCATTGATATTTTTAAAAATCTCCCCGGGTGAATCTAGCGGGTACCCAAGGGTGAGAACAACTGCTGTAGCTGGAGACTTCCTCCAGTTTGAGGACCATGGATGAGGTTATATTAGATACTATCTATCATTATACCTGAAGACGGGTATCACATCATACCTCTCTTTGAACTTGTTTCCCTTATCACTAGGACTGTAGGATAGCTGTTGAGTACCATAGTGAACTGATTGCAGGGAAGTGGAAACTCGGTCTACAGTGAAACACTACACACTATACCTAGTGTATAGCCCAGTGGGATCCTGAAGATCAGCCTCCAAGCCACTGATTCTATAGCAGAGAAGAAGAACTACTCATTCTAAACAATTTGGGCATTGTTTCCACTCCCCCTGCCCCTGCCCGCCACCGACGGTAACTTCCTCCATCTAAAGAAAATTTTAATTTGATAAATTCCAAAGTGTTGATTTTTGGAAGTATTTAATAATTATAATTTTATCAGTTTGACTTTTTAGAACCCCACTAATTTCTCCTACAATATTTTCAGTATTTGCTGAAGGATGACATCCATCCCCCTTGCCTTAATCATGTGCCAGATTACTCGTAAACCTGGACCATATGCCACTGCAATTTGCTGATGTGCCCAAGCTGTTTTGGTAGATAAAAAATCCAAGGGGATTAGATGGCTCAATCCTCACTGTGAACAGAGCAACGGCAGCAGGGCAGCTACATGCTCACTTCTCTCTCCTTGTCCATGTATTACCTAGATTCTTTTCCTTCAAGTCACTGGTGACCCCAAAACTGGAGATCACATCAGTGCCTGCAAAAGTGTATTTCACTCGAATGAGGCTTTCTGTAGACACTCAGACAGAAACCAAGTTTCAGAGACATGGGTCACGCAAGCAATGGGATAGAAATCATGATGTGCAAAAGTCAGAAATGTTTCCCCAGTTTTGGCTTTAGGATGGTCCTGGCAGGGTAAACACTCTAAATTGATGAATGACGTAAAGCGTCTTTCTCCTTTATTCAACTCCTGTTTTCTGCTCAGCACAGTTAATGGTGATATTCTCTGTCATCAATATTTGAATGACTACAAGTTTGTCTGCTTATAATAACGTGAACCTCTATGATTTCACTTCAGAAACTTGATGACTCTTGAAATCAGAATTGGATGGTTGATTTTTTTCTTCTTTTTGAGAGAGAGAGACTGTGTGTGTGTGAGTGGGGGTGGGGGCAGAGGGAGAGGAAGGGAGAGAATGAGAAACTTTTTTTTTTTAAGGTTTTATTTATTTACTTGAGAGAGAGCGCACGAGCAAGAGAGCATGGGCAGGGAGAGCAGCAGAGGGAGAGGGAGAAGCAGACTCCCCACTGAGCAGGGAGCCTGATGTGGGGCTTGATCTCAGGACCCTGGGATCATGACCTGAGCCGAAGGCAGGTGCTTAACTGACTGAGCCACCCAGGCGCACTGGAAGAGAGAGAATCTTGAGCAGGCTCTGTGCTCAGCACAGAGCCCAACTCAGCGCTGGGTCTCACAACTCTGAGATCATGACCTGAGCTGAAATCAAGAGTTGGATGCTAAGCCAACTGAGCCACCCACATGCCCCAGTCTTACCCATTTCAATGAGGGTTTTTCTCATTCATCTGACATGTATTGTCTGGAGGGAATTTAGGTCTCTCGTTTTTTCCAAATCATCACTTTATCTGCAATGTTTCTATCTTCTTCAGTTACGAAAGAGCCTGTAACAGAGAGAGAAGCAACACCATTGAGGAAAGAACAATTTTATTTCTTATTATTTCACACTGTCTTCGGTGGTCTCATTCTCTCCTGCTCTATATAAGCTTCGTCCATGTGGTGCATGATATATTTATCCATGCTTTGAGTTCATATCATCCCAATTCAGGGACCTCACAGGAATGACAATGTTCCCATAAGCCTCTGGATGAAAAAATCTAGGGATGGTGGGGCCATGTATATATATCTGAACTGGTGCTCAGGACCATTGGATTGATATCATGAGTAGTCAGGCTAGGGTCACATGCCTTTCTTTGTACCCAGGTTCCAGGGGATGGCTTATCATCTGGTCTCTCCCTGTCTTTTCCACATTGATATGGAAGGCAAGGTGGTATGGATAAATGTATGCATAATTAATGTGAGTGCCGTGAGCTTAGGATTTGAACTCTCCTAGTGAGTTCTGGAATTCTGAAAGGTAGGGAAACATATTTTTTAAATGATTACGCTTCTACTGCTGAACTCTGTCCCTGAGATGGCTTTAAAAAGTGAATACATTTCTGAGAATATTTTTTTTCTCTTCTGAGACCAGTTATATCATTAAACCCACACACAAAAATCTCTGCCACATGGAAAATATGTAAGGTAGATTTATTTATAGTGATTAGAAAACAAAACAACAGAACTTATGATGAGTGATCTGGGTTATAAGAAATGTCTTTCAGCTATCAACTTAAAAGATTTCAAAGTCCCTTTTTTGTCAAAGGAAAGCTTAGTATTAACAAACTGCTTAAAGATGTATTTATTAGGTTCTGATAGTTAAATAAATAACCATTTAAAAATCTTAAAATCTTCAAACATCTTAAGTAATTTTTATAAACAGAGTACAAGATGTAGGAAGTGTGAAATCAAAAATGTTTTCACTCATTAGAGATGACCTTATATAGTTTCGCCACTTATGAGTTATCAGGACATCTGTAACTTGTGAAAATGATTTTCATATTTTATTCCCAAATATTATGTATTTTCCCTTATTTTTGGAAACATGTAAACATACAAATGCACATATTGAGGGATATATCTTTCATACTTAGTTATACCAAGTTGTTAAAATATAAATTAAAAAAATCTATTTAGTAAGACATTCCAACAAGACATAACTAAGTATACTACCGAAATTTTGTGTCCTTGCTCCTTCACAGAAAGGGTCACCTTTCCAGAGGCATAACTAACTGGTGCTTTGGGATATAGAGAAACATCAATAAAGTCAACTACATTTTTCACTTGTGTACTGAAGGTACAGCAGGGGAAGCATCACATTTTTTTTAATTATTGAAAAAAGAAAAGAGTGAATGGAAGATCAATGTGCTGGTTGAAGGGTCAAGCAGATAGAGAAATGGAAATCTGTTTCCAAATCTATTTCCATACAATCATTTTAAAGAAAGGCATGAGAGGCAGGATTTCAAACAGACATGTTAGAAAACCCAGGCTGTTTTTTTAGTATGACTATGCCATTTGGCATCTGTGTTGGGTGCCTCATAGCTATCTGGGCCGCTTCTTCCTCCACACATTGATGCAGCGGCCGGTGGTTGTAGCTGGAACACGACAGGCTTGCCTCAGCTGCACAGCCACATCTGGGCCTCCACGGAGTAGGGGAGGCTGAAATTAAGTCAGCCTGTGCTAATGCTATGGCGACAAGTGAAACAAGGAAGCAGGAAGGGGATGCCGAGGGCAGGCTGCAATTTTTTTTAAAAAGATTTTATTTATTTATTTATTTGTCAGTGAAAGAGAAAGAGAGAGAGCCCAAGCGGGGGGGGGGGGGGGGTTGGGGGGGGAGCTGCAGGCAGAGGGAGAAGGAGAAGCAGGCTTCCCGTTGAGCAAGGAGCCCAATGTGGGACTCGATCCCAGGACCCCGGGATCATGACCTGAGCCGAAGGCAGATGCTTAACCGACTGAGCCAACCAGGCATCCCTGCAATTTTTAATAAGGTGGTCAATGAAGACCTCACGGGGAGGAGGGTATTGCAACAAAGGCTTGAATAGAGTGAGAGAGTGAGCCTTCTGGGCACAGGAAACAGAATGCAGAAGCTCCAAGGCAGCAGCAAGGCTGGAATGTTCACCTGGACCAAGGAAACCAGTGTTCTTCGACAGAAGCCAGAGAGGCAGAAAAACAGGAGAAGAGAGGAGAGGTAGTGATGCCGGGATGTAGAGATCCTCATAGGGCTCTCCAAAGAGGTGTGCTCTCTGATGGGCTGGGAGCTGAATGGGAAGTTTTGGGAGAAGGACAGACATGATGTGGCTGGTGCTGAGACTAGACCGCAGAGTGTGTGGGCAAGTGTGGAAGCAGAGACATCTGTTAGAAAACTATTATAATAATTCAGTCAAGAGGTAATAGCTTTGTAAAAGGTGGAAGCAATAGATGTGGAAGATGAGGTAAGGTTCTGTATGTATTTAGAAGGTAGAACCAAAAGAATTTGCTAACAGGCAAGATATGAGATATGAGGAGAGAAATGAAGGATCATTTCAAAGTTTTAATTGAAACACAGGTGGGAAAACGTTGCTCTTAACTGAAGTTGGGAAGACTTTGACAGTTGTGAGGTTTGGGAAGGGGGTCAGGTTTCAGATACAAGTTTGAAATGCCTATTAGACATCCAAATGGAAATAAAAATTAGGCAGGAGGGTATAAGGAGAGCACCTGGGATGAATTATAAATTTGGGAGTCATCATCATAGAGATGATATTCAAAGTCACAAAACCGGATCAGTCACCAAGGTGGTGTATGCAGGGAGAAACGAGAGGAGGCCTAAGGACTGAGCTCTGGGTCACTCTAATGTACAGAAGTTGGGGAGCTAATGAGAAACTTGCAAGGGAGCTAGGGAAGGAGTGGACATTGAGGTACAGGGTAACTGGGAGAGTGTGAATTCTTGGCAGCCAGATGCAGAAAGAGGTTGAATAGTGTCAAACCCTGAAGGGAGGTGTGTGGGGTGAGGATTGAGAATTAAGCATGGGATTTAGCAAAGCAGAGGTCACTTGCGACACTGCAGACCCGTTTCAGTATAGTGGTGGGGGCAAAAATCAGAGTGAGTTCAAGAGAAAGAAAGAAGAAACTTAAGAACCGTGAATACCGTGAATGCAAACAACTTCTAAAAGGGAGACCAGAGTGGACTTGGACCTGGAGTCTGTGAGGTCAAGAGAAGGATTCTTTGGTACCGTCCGAGAGATGATCGCATGCATACAAACTGTTAGAAACTATTTGGTGGAGAGGGAAAATTGGACAAAGAACTGCAGGAGTTCTGGTCTTGAGTAGGCAAGGGGTCACGTGACCCCAGAGGCCAAGGGACCTTGGAGAGCAGCACAGTTTGTGCAAGATGACAGGCTGACAGGAAGCTCAGGAGACTATACGCGCAAGGAGGCAGAGAGGTGGCTAGGTGTGGTGATGCAAGCCGTGGGGGCTGCTTTTTCATGGTTTCTCTTTCCCTGTTAAATAGGAAGCAAGGTCAACAGCTGAAGTGAAGGTGGGAGTGGAAGTGTTGGGCATATGAGGTTAGAGAAGGGGGTTCTAAATGGTCCTCTAGGTGGGGAAGCGAAAGGATTAGGGAAACAGATGTGGTTCCTGAGCAACATTGGGGGCCCGGTTAACAGTGGTGCAAGTACATTTAAAGTTGTGTGCTCTTCCCAGCCTCGTTCAGCTGGGTGGAGGAGCAGAGCAATCAGAGAGTTGAACTTAACCAGGATGGGGTTTTGTCCGCCCAATATGCTAAAATGGGAGACGTACGGGGGGACCGAGGGTGTACACAAGGGAGGATATTCGTGATAGCAATGGTTTAATGCTAGAGAGACTCATTGTTTCTTTCAAAAAAATTCTCTCCTATGACCTCAGCCTTTCTCCTATAGGTACCACCTCTTCTTCATTGAACTTTGGAATTCCAGAATCATTTTGTATTTTCTTTCCTCTCACTGTCCAATTACACCAACCACTAGGCAGCCGCTGTCATGCCATTCCCACCAGTATCGCTGTCACAGAAGCTAAGTGTAGGAGCGGACCATACGAGGAGGGGATGGAGCATGGCAAGGCGGGAAAAGGAGTCTAGTGTCAGAATATGGAGGTTCTAGAAGGCTGAGGGAACGACCATTCTTAATTAGGCAGGCTTCCTCAGAGGGAGCATCCCGGGAGAATCTGGAGGAAGCTGCATGGTCCTCTGTGAACCAACCTCAGGAATCTGACTTAAAGAGTAACTTCTTTCTGTAAATAAATTTTATTGGAACAGAGCCACATCCATTTCTTTGCATCTTGTCTATGGCTGTTTTTGCATCAACAGCAGAGCGGAACGACTGCAACAGAAAATGTATAGGCGGCAAAGCCAAAGATGTTTACTATCCAGCCACTTAGTGGAAAAAGTTTGCTAACTCCTTCTCTAAAACCTGAAAGGAAGAGTACTAAATGGGAGCTTTCAAACTGACCAGTCATGGCCTTTGTCATAGAACTGAACCTAGTAACATGTAATGTAAACCTATACTATTTCTAGATCGGTATCTACAAAAAGATCAAATTTCTCAGTGAGGTTAGAGGGAAATTCCTAACTCATTTCCTCTCTCGAGAGTTCTTCCCTAAGACAAGACAAAATATATGAACTGCACCCAGATTTAAACATTAATTTTGGGATGTTTGCCAGACCAGATGGTTAGAAAAGCTAAATACCATTGATTTATTTCTTACCCTTTATGAAGCAACATTAGAGACAATGGACCTTTTCAGAACAAATGAGAATAAACAACAGAATGCAGATCAGAGGAGAATTAAGAACAAATGCGATTGGATTTTATTATGCTATAATTAATTTTGTATATAGAAAAGCACTAATTATTAGCAAATTGTAAACTCTACCAACCCAAATTTTCCTCATAGCAGCGGGGCAAGGATGGACTTTTCTGTTTCATGAATGTCACTTTTCCTTGTGTGATATTGTGACCACAATTTCTAGTACCCCAAGAATGCTCTCTTGCAAATGGAATTAATCATTCATCAAATACCTTTTGAGCACTTCGTATACTTTAGAGACTGGGAACTAGTAGACTTACCTCTTTCCCTTGGGGGATCATACATCCCTAAAGGGGACACAACGTGGCATTGATCGTAGAACACTTAGGGACCCATATTTGCTTGCTTCTGGCTGGTTGTTTATTGCTGATTTTCTCTTTCTTTTTTGTGTGTGAATTAAAGTATATGCTACTAAACAAGGATCTTTATGTATATCTTCCCATGGTATTTAATTTTGTAGCAGTCCTGCTAGGTAGATTTTATTTCACCTATTTCACTCACAAAAACACTGAGAACCAGGGAGGTAACTAACTTGCTCAAGCCCACGCAGCTGAAATTGAACATCCTTTTTTTCTGACTTCAGCTTCGATAATTTTTCCTCTAGGCTTAAGATACTGAGCCAAATAATTTTTTTTTTAAAGAATAACTGATCATTTCTGGCTGATGTAGAATAGTTCCTTAGAGCAAGTCAGATTATTAACTAAAGCCATACTTTTCATTACATATTTTTATTTGGTAATTTTCCTTAGACCAAGAATTTTGGAGAGTATAAGCCTTATTTCTATGTGTTAGTGATCCTTCACTCCTACCTACCCTTACTTTGGTTTTCATTTTAGCAAAGAGAAAGCTGGAGGAAAGCTTATTGCTAGGGTTGAACTGAGCAAACCAGGCAGACTGGAAAGGATTGGCAGGGCTAAAGACCTGGATTACAAGGCACTGGGAATTCCTCCAAGACAAGAATTCCAAGCAATAGACAAAACGTGCATCATAAAGAGAATTACACATTAGGAATTTTTTAAAAATGTCTTCAGCCTTCTCCAGAGGTGGTAAAAACACATAAATACATAACCATGAAATGGAGAAGGCACTGGTGGCTGAAGGAAAGAAGATACATCTTCACAGATAAAGTCCTTTCCAGTGTCAAGTGGGGCTTGAATTCTCCCTGTGAACTTTGCTTTGGGACATAATAGTTTATTTCTAGAAAGCCTTTCAAAAATTTAAACCTAATGGACACCGTAACTGTTATTGAGAACTATTATGCCAATTAGAGAGGAGATAGGATAAGAAGGGGACAGTGTCCGGTAAATCTGGGTTGTGATCAGGTTTAGAACACTGAGCCATCAGGAGATCAGGCTTAGGTGTGGCACTTTCACATCATATGAGTGCAATGGAAATATTCCAAATCCAAAAGAAAAAGCAAAGACAATGATGACAGAAGATGCCAAAGAGGAGGCTTCAGTAGATGAGTCCGGCTTGCTTCCTAGTTGAGCTTAGGGCCTGCTCTGAATCTAATACAAAAAGATTCATAATTTAGTGAAATAATTTATAAGGAGATATTGAATCATATTCACAAGAAAGGGAAAAAAATTGTCAAAGACACCTCCCAGTGTTGCATAAAAGACAGGGAAACATTTCTGGCACAGAACATGTGGAGGGCTGTCTGCCTGGGCACGCCCCTCTGAAGGACAGACAACCTCTAACCCTGTTAACACAGAACCAGTCTAGTCTTAGCTCTGTTTATGTGGAAGTTTCTGTGACCTCTCTGGCTTGCCTTCCCCTCAACTGGATCCTAAGCTCGGTCCCATTTCACAGCCTTGCATCATCTGCTCGGAACCTGGCCAGGTGGAGAGGGGACAGCTGGGGAGGGATGAACATGAAAAGCCCCAAGGATTCTACAAAGGGTCCAGAAACTCCTTCACTAACTAAACTCGAGGACCCTGAGGGTGCTTTCATCAAGCACAGGGACAGGGTGAGAAGAGAGAAACAAAATGCAAGTTGAATGCGTGACCACTTTGCAGGGCAACACGCATTGGTCACAAGCCTAAAAGTTTTGTATGTTTTTTTAGCATTTCGTAATAGGATGACAGACATGTTTGCCAAAGCCTAGGAACAGATGCTCGTGGTACAATAGGACATACACTCCCACAGCAAATATGTAAAGTCCCACCGTATCTTCATAATTGAAATACGTATTTTAAAGGTCCTTCCAATCGTTCAGTGTCACTGCTCACATTGTGACTCATTTTTTTAAAAAAATCTGTTTCTAAAATGATTCTTCCATACTGTCGATAGATCCGTAACATGAACTAAAATTATTTTAAGGCAGTATTGGTTGTTATCCTTCAATCTTATCTCATTCCTCTAAATTGAAAGACATTATTATTACTAATGCAAATCTCAGAGAGATACGAAGCAATGCCTCCATTTTGGTTCTTTGAATGATTTTCATTGCTGCTTTGTGATTTACAAGCTGGTATTATTGTGGAGCTCTTTAATCTCTGTCTGTGGAATTGCAGCTACAAAATGGAGGTAACATTAGGATCTAGTGGATACCGTTGTTGGAGAATTAAATGGAATAATATATGTAAAGTGTTTAGCAAAATGCTGGACCATAGAAAATGCTCAGTAAGTGGAAGCTATAATCATCTTTATCATCACCATCATTATTCATTTAAATTCAGGTTAGTCAAGAATACAGTAATTTTTAAATGATACATTTTATGTTTGAAGATAGCATATAACTCCTGATTATTAACTTTACATAATTATCGCTACTGTCTAATATGAAAGTGTACAAAAAAATTTCAGCACCCTCCAAATTTGCTTGGTAAGGGTGGCATATATACATAGGAAAAATTTTTTAGTTTTTTCAAATTCTAAAAATATCCAGATTTAATTTTCAAGCAGGATAATGTTGAATTTGTGACAAATCTGAAAATCTGAACGATTAAAATTTGTTAATGATCGTTTGCATCACATATTTTGTCTAATCTTTACATCTAATATGCCAGCCAGAGTCTGGGATGTTTTGGACTTTGTTTATTCAAAGAAAACATGGAAACATTTGTATACCAATGTGGAATGCTGAAAAAATATACCACACAGAGGAAGTTGGAAGCAATGTTTGTGAACCTCAAACTCATCTTGTTTACTGTATTTTAGGGCACCAGATTCCCAAGCTTTATTGAGAAATGTTCAGAGATGAGTGGAAAGTGTTTTGAAATCAGAAAAGACAATGTGCGTCAGTGCCTATCTGCCACCGAATGCAGACCGCCCTTTGCTTAAAGGCCAGCCAAGCATTGTCTTTGGATCGTCATGTTTGCATCCCAGTGATAACTGGGAGGGTCAGGTTGAAATCCCTCCAGACTTGGCTACATCATGTGCTGTATTGTTTGAGATCTAGCTATAAGAATAGTTTCCAGGCTGAGAATCAGATGTAATGAGAGTGAAATGCCCCCATAAATTAGTGTTCTAAAAGCTTCACATAGAATTTAATTGAGGTAGGTACTCATGCAACAAATAAGTGGCTTCCCAGGTTCCTGCATAGAAATATAATGCTTCAAGTTGGGTAACACTATCATGTTTCAGATCCTTTTCCATTCTGGCTTACCACAACATTAGGTTTCCTAATAGTCACTTGTCTTCGACATTCTCTGAAGGCAGATTCAAAGGCAAAGGCTTTTGTGTAGGTAGTGTACTCACAAATTGCTGGAAAGCAAGAAGGAAATGATACTGGAAAGCAAGATGTGGGGGACTGGACAGGAAGGAGGAAAAGCCAATGCAGGGATGAATTACAAGGTTGGCCGCACCAGTGGTGCTCAATTCTGTGCTGTTTTTGTTTGTTCCAAAGAGCCTTATGGTAGGTGTTTCAGGATTGACCAACTGGGTATCAAAGTGATGGGCACATCCTTTAGCTTCTGTCCCCCATTGATCAAGGGAAACCATACTAATACTCCTTTGACTTCTGAATGTGCATAGGTTCTTATGTACTTCCCACATAGGTGCATCAAAACCAAAACCAAACAAAAAGCAAAAAACCCAGGCAGAAGTTGAGAGATACTTAACACAGGCCTGAATCAAATGTTGTCAGGCTGCACCTACAGGAAGCTGGGTGAAGCTTTCAATAGAACAGGCCACCACAGCAGTCCTGGAGTAGGATGTGGAGAGGGTTTGAGGCCGAGCTCAAGGTGCATCTGCTACAGTCCAACCCTTTTTACCTCTCAGTTTCTCTCATTCCCATTACAGAGTCCCTTTCAAGGTGGCGGGCAAATTTGAGAGGACTTAATGAAAGAAGGTTAGTTGAATGAGCTATTGTCCTCACTTTTTGGACCTAAGTGCTAAGGCCATAATCAGTATTTTCTTTCCTTCACTGTCTATTTTGAGTTTCCTTTATATTTGACCTGTAGGATGGTTTAATTGTGTGCCCAGTGGAGTGACTCCAGACCTTTATCCTTAGCTGTCTGAAGCCTTAGATGCCTGGCCCTTGTTAGGCTGGGGTTTCTGTACCTTCTGATTCTTAGTTAGCACTAAGTATTGAAGCACCAAAAGACATCCCAAGGAGTCTTCTCTTTTTCAGATATATTCCTCCCTGTCCCCAGTGCATAGCAGCAATTCTAACTCCCCTGTGTCAATTAAGGTCAATTATTATCCCCTGTAGAGTTAACTCTTTGCTTATTGATTCTCTGGCATGATAAGCCCAACATGACCAGGTGGTTGTTGTACGTTCAAGTGTACTAGAATGCTCATGGTGTGCCCTGGGAAATAGGACTAATTATAATGTAACCCAAAGTGATGGTGACAAGAAGCATGCATTCTGAAAGTGTGTCACCAGGAGTGATGGTGAAAAGTACCGGCCCTACTTCCACCCTTGGTTCCCATACCTGTGTATCCGATGTACTGAGGACACGGAACCAGAAATGAGCCATTGGTTCAGAATATAAACCATATTCTGGAGGACTGCACTCCACAGGATGCTGCTACCTGAGCTGATTCCTTTGCCAAAACTTTCTACTATTCTATTCTCTAGGTAGCTATTCTACTCCAGCTGATTGCTTATATAGTAAGTCTAAAGGGTTCTGTGTGTCTATTCTTTTATCTCTTTTGCTGTAAAATTCGTCTGTCTTCTCAAGATGAAGCAGAGAGAAGCAGATAGAAGAGGGAAAGTATATGACAAATACATGTGCAACTTTCTATTCAACTTAATGATTTTGTGGTGGATGCAACCTGTAAGGGTAACAAAATTCATTTTGCAAATTATTCAGTAAATCCAAAGTGCTATGCAAAAGTTATGGTTGTTTACAGTGATCACAGAATAGGGAATTTGTTAAGAAAGCCATCCAGACTGGCGAAGAGCTGTTTATGTGATTACAGATACAGCCAGGCTGATGCCCTGAAGTGTGTGGCACGGCAAGAGAAATGGAAATCCTTGATGTCTGCTACTCCCTCCTCACTCTCCTCCTTTCTGGAATTTAGCTGAAGTTCTGGCCTTCGCTACAGGAACCTCCACTACTGTGGGCAATTTAGAAAAAGAAAACGCAGTTTGAAATTCTGAATTTGCAAAGTACTGTCAGAATAATTTATAGTAATGAGTTTAAAAATCAACTTTTTATTGCCTTCTCACTAGCGGCAAAAGTTTTGTACCGGTGAATTTTTGCAATAATGCAGTATAATACATTTTTAAACCTTGAATAAAGAATAAACTTCAAAAAAAAAAAAAAGAAGAGGGCTGTGTGTGTGGAGACACTGGGGCAGGCATAGCACAAGTGTGAGGAGCCAGGGGAATCCGGAGAAGTAAGTCTGTGCTGCGGTTGGGCCTCCGACATGAGGGTGTTGTTACTCACCAAGAATCCTAAGTGACCACTGGGTTGTAAGGGCCATGTTCTGTGTTTAAGAACGTAAGCTTCAAGAGGCTGGAAGCAAGTATGTTAGATTCCCCCTTTCTGTCTTGAAAACCATGCCGTTTATTATGAGGATGTCTTGGGTTCTGGGCAGTTCTCCACAGTGAAAGGAACTTCCCTGAGCACCACAGATGACACCTTCTATACTCAATTTGTAATGGGGTGTGTCTCCATCCCAGCGCAGAATGGGATGATGGAACTGAATGTTTCAATGACATCAGTGAAGGTGAAAATGAAGAAAATATGGCCTTAGAGTTATAAGGGAAACACGTCATCTGGTTTCTAGACCAGACAGAAGCTTCTTCTATAGGGTACTCAGAAGAGGAGCGTGCCTTAACTCTGGCCCCAGTGGGAAGGAAGAGCTTCCCAGAAGACTGTGTCTGCTCACTGTGCAGAGCCAGACCTCAATGCCAAGGAGTGTATTTCATCCTATCTGTGAATTGTCATAAACACGTGTGATTCATTTTTAAATGTAAAAACAATACCTGTTACTGTGAGGTAATGTTGTATGTGATACCATGGTTGGTTCATGTATTAGGTAAATACTTTAATAGTGGTGCTGGAGGAGTTCTGCGGATATAAAAGAAAAACCCAGGTGTCAAGTTTGGTAAGGATGATACAGGATGGAAGAGGGCCAATGTAATGGAATTGAGATCAAGTGGTTGGAGATTCTCCTCATTGATGTTGCCACATTGCTGCTCGTGATAGGGCATTCAGTAGTGGTAGTAGCTAGATCATTCTGGATGAGAGAGAGCCCATGCTATATAGTCCAGATGTCCTTTATCTTTGGCACAATGGCCACACCATTCATAACTCATTGTGTCAGCCCCACTGGGCTGAGTAAATAAGATGATTGAAAATACAAGATGGGTCATCTTGTCCAGTTGGTTGTTGATTGCCTCTTTTGTGTTGAATGCCCTCAGTAGGTATTAATGTGAGCCATGAATATTTGCATACTTTATCCACTTCCATTGCTCCCTCTACTCTACAGACTTTCTTGCCTCTGATTTTTGATTATTGTTTCTTCAAGTACAGGAGTCAATGTATACTCATAACTCAATCACTATCCCTTCCACACATGGTAAACAATAAACTGTACTGCTCCAGTTTTTAACACTGATAGAATCTCCTTAACCACAGTCTTTTGGGACCACCTCCAAGTGAGGCTGTGGTGTGGCAGTCGTACATTTCTGGCTAGTCACAATGTATTACGTATTGCCATCTGTGGACCAGACCTGAGTTTTTCCTTCTTTGTCAGTTGGTCATAAATGTTTCAGGTTGGGTTTCCCAGAAAGCAGACTCTGTTTAACATGCAAGAGGTTTATTAGAGTGTGCTCTTGAGAACAATATCTGTGGAAGGGAGAGGGAGGGGGCAGGATTGGGCAGAAAGAGAATTGAGCTGTGACACCGTATTTGTGGAATGCCTTAGACAGCCCTGAAGACCAGAAGACTCTTGAGAGCTGTCCTGAGCTGGGACAAACGGACCAGATCTTTATATCCATTTATCAATGGTCACAGAATGTAGACCACCCCAGAAGGGAAGTGATCTGAGAGGGGCAAGGAAGCTCTGTTCAGCTGAGGCAATCCCAAGAAAGGCTGACAGCTGAGGATGGCTCTTACAGTGTGTGGGTTAATGAGTCCTTTATTCCTGAAGGAAGAACTGGGTAGTAAATCTCAGTATATGCCAGAGTAGCCAACCTCTAGAAGGTATGGTTTGAAGGAAAGGCATTAGTACAACAGAGCTGGCTTCCACAGGAGTCTGTTCATATAATTTGCTTGTTCTTTCTGAACGTGCTCAAGTCTGAACCTGAATGAAATATTGTCCCCATTCATACTTGTGCCCCCTGAACCTACAATACCCAGCTACAATACCCAGGTCATGATGGGCAGCTCTGGCCTCATAGTCATTTGTTATCCCAGGTAAATCTCCAGATCTGAATACTCACATTTTTAATTCACTGGAAGCAAGAGAGCTAAATTCATGTCTAGAAATTTACCACATTGGTGAAAATCTTGTCCTTAAGAAACTTACCTAACTTTGCTTGTAATCTGTGTGTTTACTGATGACTATAGCAATCTCATAGAGAATTAGGGTATTAGAACACTGGGACACACATCAAAGTTGAAAATTCATATATGAACTCATTTTTTTTAAACAGAAAAATTTCGTGGAGGTAACAATGAAATGACTGAGCAAAAGAACATATATATGGTAGGAATGCTTACAAGATATTTTCAATTTGCTCTTTTGGAAACCAGTATCTGCATAGACTCAAATTATGTTTTCTATTTAGAATATAGAGTTATAGAATTGCTACAGATCCTAAAACATCTTCTAGTTAGTGTCTTTGCCTATGTATAAACACCTATGTTTAAAAAATTAACCCTCTGGAAGAGACACCAATCTTTTAATAATCTATTTTATCTATCATCTATGTTTAAAAAATTAATCCTCTGGAAGAGACACCAATCTTTTAATAATCTATTTTATCTATCGTCTATCTATCTATCTATCATCTATCTATTTTATTTGAGTATAGTTGACACACAATGTCACAGTAGTTTCAGGTGTACAGCTCAGCGATTTGACAAGTTTATACATTATGCTATGTTCACCATAAGTATAGCTACCATCTGTCCCATTACATCACTATTACAGTATCATTGACTATATTTTTTATGTTCTGCTTTTTATTCCTGTGACCTACTCCATAACTGGAAGCCTATATCTCTCTATTCCCTTCACCCATTTTGCCCAATCCCCCACCCTCTCCCCCCTGGCAACCATCTATTTGTTCTCTGTATTTATAGTTCTGATTCTGCTTTTTGTTTATTAATTTTTTAAGGTTCTATTTATGAATGGAATCATAGGGTATTTGTTTTTCTCAGTCTGACTTATTTTACTTAGCATAATACCCTCTAGGTCCATCCACGTTGTCTCAGATGACATTATCTCATCCTCTTTATGGCTGCATAATACTCCATTGTGTGTATAAACCACATTTTCCTTATCTGTCTGTCTGTTGATGGACACTTAGGTTGCTTCCATGTCTTGGCTATTGTAAATAACGCTGCAGTAAAACATAAGAGTGCATATACCTTTTTGAGTTAGTGTTTTTGTTTTCCTTCGGTAAATACCCAATAGGGGAATTATTGGATCACATGGTATTTCTATATTTAATTTTTTGAAGAACCTCCATACTGTTTTCCACAGAGGCTACACCAGTTTACATTCCCACCAACAGAACATGAGGGTTCCTTTTCTCCCCATCCTCACCAACACTTGTTGTTTCTTGTCTTCTTGATTTTAGCTATTCTAACAGATATGAGGTGATATTTCATTGTGGTTTTGATTTGCATTTCCCTGATGATTAGTGATGTTGAACAGCATTTCATGTGTCTGTTGATTAATGATCTATTTTAATTCTTGACAACTGTAAGTGAATTCTCCTAATGTCTACATTTAGCTATTGATTGATTGACGTAGATGTTAGAATTTATACATAAATTGTACATATGTAACACATATGTATTATAAATAACATGTAAAGTATATGTATAATAACACATAAACTATATCTACCCATCTCTCTCTTTCTCTCTCTCTCTATATATATATCCAATATATTATATATCCTGGTATACAAGTATAAAAACTTGAGAGAAGGTTAACTAAATTACATAGACTATTCATATCTCAAATCTGTAGGATTATGTGGTGGTTAAAAAAAAATTGTTTGAATATCTTCCCATCAAGATTTAAAGTTCCTTCCCATTGAATCTGGACTGGCTTTAGTGACTCTTGTAATTAAAAGAATGTACTAGATGTGAGCTATGTAACTTCAAGTCCAGATCAGAAAAGATCATGAATCTTCCAACTGACTTTCCTGGGAAGTTTGCTCTGGGAGAAGTCAGAAACCATGTAGTAAGTCTGATTATCTTCATATCTCTATGCTGGAGAAGACACAAGTAGACACTCTTGCAATAGCCCAGCTAAGCTACCAGCCTACAATCAACTCCAAGTATCAGCGTTTGAGAAAGCCATCTTTGACAGCCAGCCCATTTAGACTTTCAGATGATGGTAGCCCCAGTCAACAGAGTGCAACTGTGTCAGAGATCTTTAGAGTGAATGGCCCAGCCAAACTTTCCTCAAATATCTAAACAGTACCTGAAGAACGAAGTAAAATATTCACTCCCATAATTTTGGGGTAATTTGTTAGGCAGCAAAAACAACTGATTATTATGTGCCACATACTCGGCTCTGTGCATTATCTCCACCAACTCCCTTAATTTTGTTTATACTGCAAAGTGAGTGGTATTGCATTTTAGAGATGAGGAAAGTGAGTTTCAGAGAGTTTAACACTCTCATAATGTCACACAGCTAGGAAGAAGTGAGTTGGAATTCAAACCCAAGTCTGCCTGACTAACTGAAACCTGAAAAGAAAGATCAAAAAAATCTTAAATTTGTAGAGTAAGGTCTATTTTTTAAGCAGCAAAAAAAGAAAAAAGAAAAAAAAATTGGCAACATATTTGAGATCAATTGAATTAGAAATACCCACATTCAAATAAAATAATTAAAACACTTTCTAGAGTTCAGCATGTGCAGGCTGGAAATGAAAAATTTGGATGAGAGGGCCCTAGTGAAAAACAAATTTAACTATTACCATATGAACATTGTTGCCTGAATAGTGATGATGCCAAATGGCTGAGCAAAAGGTATTGGAAATAATCTGTAACAACTTTTGTAAAGATGTTTTGGCATGAAAGTGTACAGCAGTTTCATTTTGAAATACTGAAAAGCCTGAGTGAAAACATAATTAGTATCCATAAAAAGTGAATAATTATAGTGCTTTGCTTTAAATGACCTTTGATGAAATTCTAATTCTTCAATATACCATTACCCATTTAACCTAACATTAAAAAGGAGAAATCATTTTCTTTACTTTTCATCCCTTTATGGGTCTACCATCAAATGAAAATATCAAACTTAAACTGCTGTGTCATATGCCAATACTGAGGGACTATAATTATGCTTGTTCACTTACAAGACTAAACATATTTTTAACTTTGTTGTGATTGTGTGACTTATAATTTATTTATACCAAGTAAACACTTTCCATTTCTATTCTGTTGGACTTACAGTTTTCTACATATTCACTCTAAATATTGGCAAAGAAACTTTTCATCACTAAACAGTCCCTTCATCCCTTCACTTCTTTGATTGCTCTAGTGTCTTCTTCAAAGGTTCTTTGCTTTATCCCTGCTTAGTATTTGATATTTGGGGAATAGGTTGGATGTTTATGGTACATCTATTAGAATCTGCTTTGTTTGATCCATGGTTCTCAAATATTTGTGTGCTTGAGAATCATTTGGGGGAATGAATGATAAAAAGAACTGTAGATTCCTAGGCCACATTGCCTGAGATTCTGATTGGAAGGCTGTGGGGTGGGGCCAAGGGATCCACATTTGTAAGGAGGAGTCTAGAAATTTCTTTTGCAGATAGTCTGAGTATCATCTTTGGACAAACACTGTCCTAAATATTATGGCAGTAATTTTAGTAACTGCCGTCAGATTGTAGGATGCCATTTACCATAAACTGCTAAATGTATAGGTCTCATCCATATAGTTTTTAAAAATAAGAAAATGAAAAACTTCCATACTTTAAAAATATTACTGGAAATAAATTAATAATTAAACGCTTAGAGTAAAAACAAAAATATTTATTATAACTATTTGGGATTATTGCTAAAAACATAGTTTTATCACAATTTAAAGGTATACACCAAACTCAGTACAGAATTATTTACTTTATAATACCATTCATAATTATATAGGATATGTACTGTATCATAATTATCTTTTATGTTATAAATTAACATTTATAATTACTAGGTAAAATAATCATTGTTTAATTTAATTTTGCTGTCTACCTTAAAGTTTCCATGAGAATTTGCAAATAATAAGAAGTAGCCAGTGTTGAAGTGGTTACATTGAGGTTGCATAGTGCTCATGAGCTGGTTGCTTATTCATTTGTGTATTCTTTGTCTCTAAGTGTCAGAGGCTGATATAAAGCCTATGAATGCTCCTAATGATTTAATTACTCTTGGACTTGATTTATCTTTACCAATATACTCTTGTCCTTCAGGCTATTTACCTCCAGTGTTTCTACATAGAATTTTTCCTCATGATCTACAAAATTATCATATCTTATCTCAAAATGATCAACTGGAATTAAAAATGGAAAGAATAAAGCCATTAAAATTTCCTCCACCATAATTCACTTTTGTATTAATTCAGCAATAAAGCTACCAAATAATCTCTATTACCAGACACTCCCTCAGTCCTCAGAATATAAAATAACACAGGGCAACTGCTTTCTAAGATACCTGTTCTAATAGGCCTCTGGACTTCAAAATCACAAGTTATCTCAGTATTTTTCTGAAGTAATTATTTCTCTTCTATAGCTCCTCTTTGCTATTAAACTAATTAGTGTTATATATGAAGAGAAGGAGCTTTGAAATCTATATTTTTAAGGACTCTATTCAAACCCTCTCTCACCAATGAATCATGATGGGAAATAAGAACAATTTCTTTATAAAATCAGGATAATAATATTTAATTCACAGAATTTTTCAAAAGCATTTTAAAATTCTCAGATAAAATAAGATAATATGGAGGCTCTTTCTCCAGCATGATAGTATGAGCTCTATGGACCTGCTTCCCTGCAAAACTAATGAAAAATATTTAAAAATGACCATTTAAAGTCTCTGTAGTTGGATGTAAGAGCATACAACAAATGAAGAAATATTTATTCAGGAAAATCTACTACAACTTGACAAGAACAGTGAGTGAGTGGTATCTGAACCAAGGGCCACTCCCTCCCTTGCTCTCCCCTCTAAGCCACATGGAAATTCTACTCTAGACTTGTATAGTTAAGAACACAGGGCTCCCTCTCACCCTAGCTCCAAGTCAGAGGGCAATTTCCCAGAAGGGGCAGGACAGCAGCGTTTCTCAATTTGCTCCCAGCTATCTGTTGCTCAGGCTAAGTTCTGGGTCAGTGTGACTGTCAACTGAGGGCTTCTTTCTTCCACTCTGCTCTTGCTCATGAAACAGAGACTCTACTTTGGGTACAGCACCACTGAGAATCTTGAAGCTTTCATTTTCCTGGTTTGCAATGCTGAGAAAGGCAAGCCGAGAAGACCTGAGGCTACTATCTGCCCCTTTCCACTCAGCACTCAACTGCTAAAGCATACATCTAAGAGAGAAACCTGACCATTGTCCCCACACCTAGCTCTAGAGTTATCACTAATGTAGTCTGCCTAGAGAGAGAATCAGGTTATAATAGAACTTTGAATCTCTTCCCAAAGGAACTGACTTCATTTGCAACAGAGTGTGGAAAAATTTAAACTTAAAAGTTGCTTTCAAAATCAATGAGACTTGTGGTGACAAACAATTGATAAAAGATTGGTAGATTCATTGGGGATATAGGCAAAGTGTTGGCTAGCTAGTTTGCCAGAGAGAGCCAGGGAAAAGAGACAGCTGGGAGGAGCATTCCTTGGGCCAGAGCAAATCTCAAACACTCTCCTTAGGAGCTATCCCTTCAAAGGAGCCCAAATTTGACTGGATCAGTCTATTGAACAATTTGTGCCCCAGGACACTGGTGAAAACAATAAAGCAATTAGCTGGCAATTATTGTAGTTAAACAACTAGGGGTCTGCAGAGAAAGAGACCATCAGAAAGAGTCCTGCCAAACCACTGTCATACTAGGGGGGGGACTGTGGGCTATTCAAGGCTGTGTGCCTTGAACAGCATCAGAGGCTTCACAAAGTGGTGGGTGGGTGTGGGGTACGGTGGGCAATATACTTCACTAAAATAGTCCAGCCAGTCATTAAACAAATAAAAAAATACAATAACAATGACAAGCCCTGGAGGGAAGGGACCAGTACCAGAGTTGCTGCGATATATTATCTGTAATGTCATTCCCAACAAAAAAGTATTGAGAACATATGATCTATACATTGGGGAAAAAAGTAGGATGTGAATGACTAGATGTCAGATTTAACAAAGACTTTGAAGCAACTATTACAAATAGTTTCAAGGAACTAGAGGAAACCATGATTAAAGAAGTAAAATAGATTTTTATGACAATGTTGCAACAAACAGTATCGATAAGGAGATAGAAATTAATTAAGAAAAGAACCAAATGAAACTTCTGGCATTGAACATTTCAGTAACTGAAATGATAAGTTCATTGGAAGGACTCAACAGTCGATTTAAACCAACAGGAGAAATAGTTAGCAAACTCAAAAATAAATTGATAGAGATTATGCAATCTGAAGAGCAGAGAAAGAGAAAGATGAAGAAAAATAAACATACTCTCAGAGAAATATGAGAGATTACTAAGTACACCAACATACAATAATGTGAATACCAGAAGCAGGGGAGAGAGAGGAAAGAGAAAAAAAATTGAAGAAATAATAGCTGAAAATGTGCCAAATTTCTTAGGCAACATTAATCTATACATCCAGGAAAACATTAATTTCCACATCAACAAACTGCATAGGATAAATGCAAAGAGATCCACAAACAAGTCACAGTAAGAATGATGAAAACCAAAGGCAAGGAAAAAATCTTGAAAGCAGGAAAAGAAAAATGACTCATCATTGCAAGGGAACTCCACTAAGATTAACAGGTAAATTCTCATCAGAAACAAAGGAGGCCAGAAGGCAGTGTGCTCAGTGAAGAAGCTGTCAACCAAGAATCCTGTATTCAGAAAAGCTGTCTTCCAAAAATGAAAGTAGAAAAAAGACATTAAGAGATAAGCTAAAAGCGAAAGAATATATTATTCACAGATCTACCTTTGAGAAATACTAAAAGAAATTTTTCAGGCTAAAAGCAAACGATCTTATTTTTTCAAATCCACATACACACAAAACAAAGAACATCTACAAAGGTTATTATGTAATGATGAAAGAGAGTAATGTATGTTTCTTCTCTTTTCTTAACTCTGTTAAAAACCAGTTGTAGAAAACAAAACAAAATGCATATAATGAATTGTTGAGCCTATGACCTAGAGAAATGTAATATAGTTGCCATTAACAGTGCAAAGGAGGTAGGAGAGAACACAACTCACGTGGGCTAAGGAAATGACTCCAGATGGTAGCTCAAATCCACAGAAACAAATGAAATGACAAATGCTGAATATTCTTGGTCTTTCCCATAACCCCTCCTTGCTAAATGTGATACTGACTTTGTATGTTGTTTCTCATCCTCCCCAGGAATCCCAGGTACTTCCTGCTCTGGTAGGCTTTTGTGATGCAGGAGGTAAAGAAGAGGGAGTGAAGGACCAGAGGCATGACCCAACAATCAACAGGAGGTCTCTCCACCTCATTTCCCAGGGGGGAGTCAGATCCAGGGAGGGTTAGAAGTTATATGTGAGGAAAGAGGAACTAAAGAAGCATGGTTATGAAGTCTCGTCATGATATTCACTCAATTTAAGCAGAAAACTTCAGAACTTATTTTAAAATTAACTTTTATTTTCTGATCTGCTTTTTGATAGATCCCTCTCTGAGCTACACTATTCTTAGGGGAACAGTGCCAGACACATTCTCTACCAACTTTTCTCACACCTGTTTCAAGCCTTTCATTAGTGTTTGTTTTTGTTTTTTTTTTTAACTCCTGTATCTTGGACATTTCACCACTTGGTTCAAATAGTACTTTCTTTTCCTTTTTAAATCAGTAATGTTAATTGGAAACAATAACTATTATTTTATCAATAATATTAATGATTAACATTTCCTAGAAATAAGAAGTAGTTTGAAATAGAGTAGTTGAGTAAGGGATATGTATTTTTATAGTTTTCCCCATAAATATTCTGGTGTCTCTGGAGTGTTTCAATTTTCTGAGTATCAAATTTTTTACCTGTTGAATGATGGAGATGGCTTGATCACAGGTCACATGGATAGACTTCATTCAGCAGGTCTGTAAATACCCAAAAATTATATGTACAATTTTCTCAGCACATATGTTTGTTTTTGTTTGTTTTTTTATCAGAAGTTTGCATAGCGTTCAAGTGATTTTCCAGTGGGATAACCATATCAGACGCTTCCTGGAATGGATAAAATACATGGATAAAATACAGCAAGCATAGTCGCTGGAAACAGAAATGTCCTGTATTTTCCTCTCTTTCCTCATCTTCTGTAAATGTCTCCTATTACTAAAATGTACTGGGAAGCTAGAGAACAGGGAGCCTGGTCAAAGAAGATGAACATAATGCAGAGCAAAGCAGGGAAAGAGTTGGGCATGAATCTGAGAGCAGACAAGTAGAGGCCAAACACTGGAGGATATCATCTATTTGCAGGAGCAATGCCAAATGCTAAAACCATTATATGACAGCATAAGAAGAGTGCTCAAAATTGTACAGATAGAAACCACCAGGGAAATTAAATATGAGAAATGCCTCTGTTGGAGGGAACATGGGTACAGAAATCAGGAAAAGCTGAGATGAGATGGGCCTTGTCCTGTGACTTGATGACTTGGAGGGAAAGCAGGGAGACGTTTGAGGGAAGAGGTAGAACCTAAGAAAAGGCAAAGATAATCACCCCGAACTTTGTGTATGAGGTGGGAGTGGAGAAGGAAGGAAGTGGGTGGTGTGGTTAGTCAGGAAACCAGGAGAATAATTCTCTCCCCATCCTTTGCTGTCCTCCTTTCTTACTTCCTTTCTCCATTACATCAAGTATTTTTTAAAATTTTTTTAAAGATTTTATTTATTTATTTGAGAGAGAGAATGAGATAGAGAGAGAGCATGAGGGGGGGGGGGGTCCAAGGGAGAAGCAGACTCCCTCCCTGCTGAGCAGGGAGTCTGATGCGGCACTCGATCCCGGGACTCCAGGATCATGACCTGAGCCGAAGGCAGTAGCTTAACCAACTGAGCCACCCAGGCGCCCTACATCAAGTATTTATTGAGTACCTTCTACTTGCCTGGTACCTACAGTAGCCTATAGTAGGTACAAGATATACACAGAATATAAAGGTCTATCTCTTGTCCTTGGGATGCATACAGTTTGAGATAGAAAATAAGTAAACAAAAAATATATATAATTTCAAATTGTGGAAAGGCTCTAAAGGACACAAAAGGGTGACATCAAATAGAAAAATGTTTAGTAATAGAGATAGATCAGAGTTCTTGACCCCTCACGTGGAAAGCATGAAACAAGATTTCAGGCATATTTCCTGGTACTGTGGAAAAGGATTAGGGCAGACTGAACTCAATATACTAGGCTGTGAGAACAGTGTAAACAAAATTGTGGACATGGGGAACATAGCTGAGATCTCTCAAGACTCAGTGACAGACTTGACTCTGGGTTTGAGGGGAAGAAGTCCAAGTTTAATGTAACACGGAAGGCCAGAATAATAGTGATGACATCAATATATAATAGAGGAAGACAGAGCAAAACAGCAGATTTAAATGGGAAAACAATCTGTTTTGAACCTATAATCTTAAAGATGATATCCATTCAAGATAACTGGTGACTTAGGAAAGTGTTACAGCTAATTCTCCTGGGAACAGGTCCATTTATAGATAGTTTCTAAAGAGAAGTTGGGGCTGTGGGGATGTTCAGGCACGTTCTTAAAAATTTGGAGTTATGTAACAGCATACTTTCAGGGCAATGGCAGATAATATAAAATGGGATTGTTCTCATACCAATATGATAATCTATATCCATATCTATCTATATTAAATTTGTATACCCACTGAAGTCTAGGAAATGTGTTATATATCTTAGATTCTCAGAGATTGCTCCTGAAACACAGTAGGTACTCAAGCTATTTAATGGTGACTAGATTATTAGAATGATGCAGCTCTTTGAGAAGGCAAAGATAGTTTTCCAAACCATTTGAACACTGATTCTGCTTTCTTTCCCTGATTGGTATGTGGCCTTGTATACGATGAATTTGATACAAAAACAAGGAGAAATCTCATTTGTGCTACCATTCATTTAAGCGGAAATGCATAGAGTAGAACAGTCCGTATAGTACAGGCAACTGTGGCGGACACGGCTATCACTCAACCCGTCTCCTATCAGGTCTCTACCACTTTGTACACATGAGCAGGATGTTTCTCTAAGAGTCAGCACCTGTGTCTCTTGGTAGGCAGGTGCTTTCAATCCTTTAGATCCCACTTTCCTGCCTGCATAGAGATCTAAACATACCTGGGAATCTAATCCTACAGCCTCACCACCATGGGCAGTATGCAAGCAATGTCTGGGCAGAGGAGAATTAATGACTCAGTCCTGTTGGCATTTAGGATGACTTTGAGAAATGACCCACACTGTCTCCAGAGCTCCCTAGTGCAACTGAGCTGCAGTCCCATGGACTTAGCTTGGAATGGTTCCCTTGTGTGGCCTTCTTTCTCTCCTGATTTCACTTCCCTAGTCCCCTAAGCAGATTTTGTTTCTGGGAACACTTCTCAATAAAACACTTTCATATGAATCCTTATTCCACAGCCTAAAACCAACCTAACTAAAGAGTATCAGTTTTCTACTTGCTGCTATAATAAATCACCACCAAATCGTGGCTTACCAGAACACGAATACAGGGGAGCCTGGGTGGCTCAGTCGGTTAAGCGGCTGCCTTCGGCTCAGGTCATGATCCCAGGGTCCTGGGATGGAGCCCCATGTTGGGCTCCTTGCTTAGTGGGGAGTCCGCTTCTCCCTCTTCCTCTGCCCCTCCTCCCTGCTTGTGCACGTGTATGTGCACGCACGTGTGCTCTCTCTCAAATAAATGAAATCTTAACAACAACAACAACAACAACAACAACCCCAATCCCTGGACTAAAACCAAGCGGCTGCAGGGCCGCCTTCCTTTCTCAAGGCTCTAGGGAAGACTCCTCTCATGGGTTCTACATTCCCCAGCTGATGATCCCCTTTCTCCATCTTCAAAGGCAGCAAAGGCTGGCTGATTTTTTCTCACATCACATCACTCTGATCTCCTCTTCTGCCTCCCTCTTCCACTTTAAAAGACCCTCGTGATTAAATTGGGCCCACCTGAATGGTCCAGGATAATCTCCTTACGTTAAAGTCAGCTGATTAGCAACTTTAATTCCCATTTTCCCAGGAAACTTAACATAGTCTCAGGTCCTAGGGGTGAGAGGGGACACCATTATTATATATTACAATATAGCACATTGTTAAACCCTGAGTATAAAGGCTCCTGTTAACAAAAATTAGACTGTTTTCTCAGATCAGGCATTATCCTACAATGTTCAAAGTGTTATCTGTTTCTCCCTTTTCAGTGAACTGGAGGCCCAGGAAAAGTCACATCAAGATAAATTACATCTGTGCCTAACTTGTGTGGTCCATATTGCTTCTGTTAACTATTTGTGTCCATGGCTAATTAAATCCAGAATTTAATCTAATCTGTGTGTATATGAGGAGAACGGGGAGTCTCTTCTTGCCGGTCCAAACACCAGAAATCCAGCAATAATGAAGTTGTAATGCACTATTATTTCAACTTGGAAATCAAGAATGAAGAGTGTGAGCCATGTTTCTCTGCTAGTGAATTCCCTTCCAATCCTACCGTTGGAGAAGCCACAGAGTATTGACTGCTTATGGACATTGCAGTAAGATTTCAGAGTATAAGAGGGGTTAGACTAGATTGTGTTGAAGATACATTCTATCGTGCGTTTTATCATTTTCATTATATCAACACAATGGACTTAATAATGACCTGGGAATTGTCTATCACAGTATAACTCAACCAAGAAGCCGTCAGGCAGCAGGACAGAAAAGGAGACTGGCCCTGCCGCAGAAATTGCCTGCATTCTGACCAAAGGAATCATGAAAAACAAACTGGGAAAGCACAGAATTCTGCATCACATTACAAAACAAGCTTTTCAGTTTCCAGGACAGTTGGGAGAACTCTCCTTGGGAGACTCTAGGAAGGTGCACAGAGCCATGAATTAAGTGCTCCTGTGAAACAGGGTGTTAGAAGCCAGAAGAAGATAGATGTTTAAATATGCGTATGCTATTTTATTTGAAGCCAAAAAAGGAGACACTAGAATTGTTTGTCATATCTTAACTGTTGCTGGGAAACTAAGCAAGGTATTTCCAAAGTAGGATGCCAGCGAACACTGAAAAACCTTGGGGGCTGCTTGCCAAGACTGTAAACTCCATTTGTCACAGAGCCTGTGTAGTACAGAGTTTCTTCTAAATTTATCTTCTCCATTTGTTTTTGTCATAGAATTATAAACAATGTGAGGTTAGACACACGAAAGAGCTATATGTGTTGCTTCTTTTAGCTCTGTCAGACGCAGCTTTGTTTAATATCAACTGCACTGTTAGAATCTATGAGGACTAAGATTCATTAGATCCTGAAGTTTTGAGGGTTAGAGATGCTGTCTTGCTTCTTTCCATATGTTCTGAAATGCCCTACTCTGTGCCTGGTACACGCTAGGTATTACGTACTAGCCCAGACTTGTAAACCAACTAATGAATGAAAGAAGAGAATGCATTGCGAACTAAAAATCAATATAGAGGGGTTTCTTCCATGTTTTGTGAAATATAATATCAAGCAGATATGGTAAATAGAACCATATGAAACTGTTGAGACATTACTATTTTTGGTCCACAGAATGGTCATTTCTTATGGTTCAACTGAATACATGACAGGTTTGTAGTTCACTTGTCTTTCCTTCCCCCGAATATATTCAGAATAAATCACAATTTAGTAGGCCCCTATTAAGAGCCCGGTATTCAGGGTGCCTGGGTGGCTTGGTCGGTTAAGCATCTGCCTTCAGCTCAGGCCATGCATGATCCCGGGGTTCTGGGATCAAGCCTCGCATCGGGCTCCCTGCTCAGGGAAGAGTCTTCTTCTCCCTCTGCCCCTCCCCCGACTCATGTGCCCTCTCTCTCTCAGAAACAAATAAATAAAAAGAGCCAGGTATTCAGATAAGTGTTTTTGCTTGTTATCTTATTTAACCCTTAAAAACCCTGTGGTAAGCAAAATGGCCTCCAAGATCCTCACACTTGGTGTAATTTTTGTACATTATCCCCCAGGACTGTGAATCTCATAGAGTTTACTTCCGTAATTACATTATGTTACATGACTCTGCTGACCTTAAGATAGAGACTATCTGGGTGGATCTGATCTAATCACATGAACCCTTTACACCTGGGTTTGGAGGTCAGACACAGAAGAAGTCAGAGATTAGAAACAATAGATTTGGTGTGAGAGGTTTCTCCATTGCTGGCTTTGAAGATGGAAGAACTACATGGCAAGGAACGTGGGCAGCCTCCAGGTGATAGGAGTGGTCCCACACCTACAGCTAGTAGAAGAATGAGGGTATCAGTTCGACAACAAAAAGGGTGGGAACTCTGTCAATAGCTCTTGCACTCGGAAAAGGACCCTGAGCCACAAATGAAAATCATAGACCCAGCTGACAGCTGAGTTTCAGCCTGGTGAGATCCTGAGCAAAAAGTCCAGTCTCATGTGATAGACAGAAACTGAGCAATATTACATTTGTCCTGTGGTCAAGTCCTTATGTTTGGGGGAGGTAATCGGTTCCACAGCAATAGAAAACTAATGCAAAGCCTCTTTCACTTCATTTTATAAAAAAGGAATAGAGACTCAGTGTTAATAACTAATTTTGTCAAGGACAGGCAGAAAGATTCTGGCACAAGGCTTTTGAGTCTGTGGTTAGTATTTTTTTTTTTTTTCTAATGTGCCCTACTTTTTGGAAAGAAAAGAGGGTTGGAAGAGGAAGTGAGAACTAGAAATTAGAGTTCTGTCAAGTCAATGGTACGTTCTCATGTATTTGGGGGTCACAGAATGTCATTAGAAAGCTCCCTTACATGTGGCTTTATTAAGCTTTTTTACAACTCTGGGTGATTTAACAAGGAGCATAAAGATCAAAAGGTACTTGGCAAGAAAGAATCACATGGTGTTGGGTAAGATGAACTGCTTTTGAAGTGAGAGATACATTTGTGGTTTGTGGCAACTTCCAGAGATCATGTGACTCCTCCTTATTTATATCTTGCTGAGAAGACAACACACCAAGCCCAACATCTGATGAACCAGTTATGTATCACATTATGCTAGTTCATCATCACATGTCGCTATATTTCCCATGGATCTCCAGGACTAAGAAAAGCAGCATATAGCACAATTGCCAAATAGGTTCCACATCATTAAGCAGTGTGTGTGTGTGTGTGTGCGTGTTTGTGTGTGTAACCCACTTAGAATTTTATTTTATTTAAAAAAATAGATTTTATTATTGTTTTCAGCTTGTGATGGTCATATTTTACATAAATCATGTAACTAAGAAAAATCCTAAGAAGATTTTTTTTAAGTTATTCATCATCACCAAACCTAGATGTAATTTTACTGTTTTTTACTACCTTTATTGTAGACATAGTTTTATGTAAACATGCAGATAAAAAGAATAGAACAAAGATGAATAGACTATACTAATATTTTAATAATAAAATAGAATTTTACTTGGGACAACAAATTAAAGGTATGCTGAACTTTAGATTTATCTGCTGCCCAGACACCAGCCCCACTCTCTGCTGGAATGTCTTCTTGGTGACTCCACCTGCCTCACTAGGTCACCAGATCATCAGATGTCCTGGTCAACCGACCAACCTCAGGTGTGGGGAATGGGCATTGCCCCTCACTCCACCTCCCCATCCAGAAAAAAATGTCCTTACCACATGACATGTTAATTCCGGAAGAACCACCCTGGAAGCAGAAGTGGGAAAACCTCTTCTGTAGAAAGTCAGATACTGAATATTTTAGGCTGTGGGCCACCCATGATCTCTGTATGTGTAGGGGGAAAGGGGGTGTATTTTATAACCTTCTACAAATTAAAAAAAAATTCTCAGCCCCAGGGCTGAACAAAAATAGGCCAAGAGCCAGAACTGGTCCAAGTAAGAATAAAACATTATGCCAAACATTAAGAGATTAATTTTTTAGGAAATTATTTTATTAAAGTATAATGTACTACAGAAAATACACAAATCATGAGCATAGACCTCAAAAAATTTTCCCAAAGTGAACTCACTTAAGAAATAAGCTGAACAGGGTAAAGAAAGTTACATTTTTAGCAGCTCAGAAGCTCCCCTTCTGCCCGTGGTGGCCATGGGAGCGTCGCTCTCCTCTCTCTGTGAGGGAAGACTCATCTTCATCTGCTGGGAGAGCAATGAGCTGACTGCCACTCTTCTGTGGCTGCCCCTAGCCAATCACCGAGCACAGGAGGGTTACAATGGCCTGACCAGCCAATCACCGAGCACAGGAGGGTTACAATGGCCTGACCAGCCAATCACCGAGCTCAAGGAGGGTTACTACGGCCTGACCGTTTCTGCCCAGTGAAGAACTCCTCCAATTGTCAGACTCTTTGGAGAGTTTCCAGTTGGTTTGGCTGAGACTTTCTCAAATCTGCAGGACACTCGGAGGCTCTTCTTGCTCAAGTCTGTTTCCTTTCTCAGGTGTCAGAACAAGGCAGGGTATAATGGCTTCCCCTTCCCAGTCAGGCTTCCATCTCATTCCTATTTCTCAGTTGTTACTTCTCAGTAATCCTATTGCACCCCTAATCCGTCTCAGCTCCTGCCCCCGCCCCCCCCCCCGCCCGGAGGACTCAAACTGACACCTGTCCCCTTCCATGTGTTTCTCCACCTTATCAAGCAAAACCACGACACTAACTTCTAGCACCTAGGTAGCTTCCTGGATTGAACTTGGTATCAGTGTAATCCTACCCTATGTAGTCTCTGGTAACTGGCTTATTTTGCTCAATACTTTGTTTGTGATATTCATCTTTCTTTTCTTACAGTTTTAGATTATTCATTCTTGTTCTCTAGTTTTCTGTAGTGTGAATATACCATGATTTATTTAGCTACCCGATGGTAGATGGACATTAGGTTGTTTCTAGTTTCAAGTTATTATAAATAGAGCTGCCATAAGCATTGTTGTACAAGTCTTTCAGTGAACATTTGATTCATGTGCTCAGTTCCAGTAGATTTTGCAAAACAAATTTCCAAGTTCTTTATGAACTTACAGTTCCACCAGCAATGTATGGAAGTGCTCCATAGAAAGAGTGTTTTTTATTTTAGCCATTCTGTTGGGGGGGGGGTAAAGATATATCACATTATAGTTTTCATTGGAATGTCATTGAAAAGCAAATGAAGTTGAGTACTTTTTGTGTGTTTTTTTGGCTATTTGGATATTCTCCTTTGTCTTCAGGTATTTTGCACATTTTCCATTCTGTTGTATGCCATTGTGTGCATTTTTCATATTGTTTTTTTTAAATCATCTTTATATATTCTGGATGGGAATCTTTTGTTGAATATGTACCTAATTCAAATATATTCTGCTACTTTTACTCTTCTAATGGTGTCTCTTTTGAGGAAAAGAACTTTTTAATTATAATGTGGTCTGATCTATTAATTTTTTTGGTTAACAGTTTTTGTATCCTGTTTAGAAATTATTTTCCTACTCCAAAGTCATGAAGATAATTCTATGTTTTCTTCTAAAAGCTTTATTATTTTAACTTTAATGTTTAGATTTTGACTTTATTTTTGCATGTTTAATGAGGTAGTGGCGATAATTTATTTTTTAAGAATATTCAATTTTGCCCAGCACCATTTATTGAAAAGACCATCTTTTCTGCAATGCATTGACTAGTCACCCAGATCATGAAAGAGATGATTTCTCTACTCTCAATTCTGTTCCACTGGGGACTTATTTCTTTTCCCTTGCACCATTACCATATATTCCTAATTATTAGAGCTTTGTAATACATCTTGATATCTAGCATTGTAATGTCCAGCTTTGTTCTTCTCCAGGAATGCCCTGGATTTTCTTGGGCCTTTACATTTCCATATAAATTTTATAATCATCTTGCCAATTTTCATACAGTTCAATTAAATTTAATTTATAGATTAATTGGATGACAATTTACATTTTTACCATACTGAATCTTCCAAACCATGAAGATGGTATAACCTCTCATATTTTTGGATATTAATCTAGTCATGACAATTTTCTTATGCCTCCTGTCTTCATGGTATATGTTTTCATATTTATGTACTC
Organism: Eumetopias jubatus; assembly: GCF_037043125.1. Taxonomy (NCBI): domain Eukaryota; kingdom Metazoa; phylum Chordata; class Mammalia; order Carnivora; family Otariidae; genus Eumetopias; species Eumetopias jubatus. The sequence continues at coordinate 138,650,464 of NW_028274808.1, forward strand.
CAGCTTATCTCTTAAAGTGAATCATTTAATCATAGAAAACATATAGTTGAATCTTATATTTTTATAGTCTGACGATCTCTGAGTTTTAAATGGAATGTTCATTTTATATATAATCCAATTATCTTATTTAATTGGATTTATGTCTACCATTTGCTGTTTTCTTTTTATTTGTTCCCTCAGTTTTTTATTCCTCTCCTTCTCTTTTGCTTTCTTTTGAGGTAATCAAACATTTTTTAGTATTGCATTCTAATTTTTCTAATGGCTTTTTATTATACCTTTGCATACTTTTAAAGAAATTAATAGAAGAAAAATACACATAGCCATCATCCCCAGTGTTCCCCATTTGTTTCTGTAAGTCTGAATTTTCATTTGGTGTTGTATCCTTTTAGCCAAAAGAACTAAAGTGTCTTGCTAAAATTCTCCATGTTTTCATTTTTCTGAGACTGTCTGTATTTTGCTTTAATTTTTGAAAAAAAAAAAAAACATTGACACTGAATATAGAATTCTTTCAGCACTTTAAAGATATTATTTCATTTTCTTCTGGCTTCCATTATTCCTAATAAGTCTGCTATTATTTTTATCATTTCTTCCTTGTATAGAATTTGTTGTTTTTCTCTGGCTACTTTCAATATTTTTTCTTTCTCATTGGTTTTTAGCAGCCTGGTTGGTTTCACTGAACTTCCTGCATCTGTAAGCTTATGTTTTTCACAATGTCTTGACAAAATGGTGTTAGTAATTTTTTTTATCTGTTCTCTCTCATCCACTTCTGAGATTACATTATCTTTATAATAGATTCCTTGATATTATTTCACAGTCCATTGAGGCTTACTTTTTTTATCTCTTATTTTTTAGATTGAATATTTTCTATTGATGTATCGCTAAGTTTACTGATATCATCTTTAAGCAGCTGTTATGCCTATTCAGTGAATTTATCACTTCTGATACTTTATTTTAGGTTCTAAATTTTAATTTGCTTTCACAAATAGTCTCTATTTCTCTGTTGGAATGGTCCATCTATTAATATATAGTGACCTTCTTTTACTTGGTCTTAGAAAATATTTATAGCTATTTTGAATACTTATAAGCTAATTCTGACACTGGGTCATCTAAGGTTCAGTTTCAGTTGGCTACTTTTTATTATAAGTAACATTTTCCTATTTCTTTGAATGTCTGCTAATTTTTAATTTTATACTGTACATTTTGGGTAATCCATTGTGGAGACTCTAATTCTGTATATTCTCTTAAAGAGTGTTGTTTTAGTTCTAAAAGGCAGTTAACTTGGCTTGACTCAAACTCAGCTCTGTCTCTCCTGCAGAAAGCCAACTGAAATTTCTACTTGGTTCGGTCATCTTGCTAGCTGCTGTTTTCTGCTGCTCTCATTGGAGTCGGTCCACTTTTTTTGCAAATTTGGGTCAAAGAAATGAGCAGTTCATCCACTAATTTTTGGTGTTCTTCTGTGGCTCTTTCCCCCCACCCCCTACACCTCAGTCTTTGGGTTCTGGCAGCACTGACCTCTGTCTTGGTACCTCTTGAACCAGGAAGACTACGGCTTCTTGCTGTGTTGCTGGGACTGGGAAATGCCCTCAGTTGAAAAGCCATGTCAACACACTTTTCACACTGTGCAGTTCCGTTTTTCTTAAAAGGTTCACTTTCCTCCAGCTGCTCCTGCTACTGGTCACTCTCCAGTGGTGCAAATGGTTGTTTTGACAGTTTTTGTATTTCTTCATAACCATTATCTGTGTGATGAATTCATTCAAAACAGCCATTCTGTAAGAGGTGGGAGCTCTATATATCTCTTTGATGTCATTTTGTGTGATTTTTCTCTATCATTTACTGTTTTTAATTGCATATGTTATATTTTGCTGTTACTTTTACTGTAGATTTCCTCTCTAAATGTTCTTGTTTTTCTTACCATTTGTTTTAAAAGTTGGCTGGTTCAACCTCAGCTTTTGATGTTTTTTCTTGTAATGTTATCTTTGAAAGCTTGGTAGTATTTTTTTGTCTTTACAAAATACAATGATGTCTATAAAGAACTAGTTTTATGATTTCCTTACTCTTGTGTAATGTGTCTTTCATCTGCATTTTACCTATGTTCCAGTTCTCTATTGATCCCCTTCCCCACCTAAAAGTTTTACACTGATTCCATTGTTATTAGTATTCTGAATGAAGCTAATTATTTGTTAAAGAATTGTGTGGGGACAAATGGGGCTTACTACAAAATGAGCCAGTCGGCTTCTTCTTGGAATTAATGTTGCAAGGGCTTTCAATAAATGTGTTATTTCCTTTGCCCTAAGGACAATTTACTTGTCATTGTTATTATGGTTGTTAGTGCCCAAGAGGTTTACTGAAGTCTTTAGGTCACCGCTGTCTGTAGTACAACGTACAATCATCTTACACCTTTTCCCCTTCTTCTGGTGTTACCCCCTAGTGGCTTCCGAGACTGGCAGGAGAACTTAAAAGTACCTGATCTACAGTTGCTCCTTCAGCTCCACCTTCCTCTGCGTTCTGTGGTCTAAAACAGAGTCTCCAACAGCATCTTATCCATTCTCTCCTGCGATGCACAGATGACCCTGCTTCTGGTCTCTCTCATCAAGGTTACATTTGTATGGGCCATTGGAGATGATTCTCCTTACTGTTAAGAAAAGTCTGAAAAAAAAATGGTCAAATCTCATCTGTATTTTGGTCCAGATTTTATATTATTTTGCAAGTATGCTTTGGGTTTAAGTTTTTCTATATTTTTAACATTTACTATTTTCCACATGTTTCAAAGAAAAGGGGTGAGAAAAAAAACTTGTCATATTTAACTGGGAGTCCACATAGGACTCTTTGAAATATTGTTTATATTGCACCTTTTAGATAAAGAGGAGAAAGTGATGGCAACGATTTATGATACTTCCTTTGTGGTTCAGGTGTTTTAATTTCTTGAATCCTACAGTACACATTTTACTGTACCTTGAATAAGATCTTAGCCCAAGCAATACTCATTAAAGGAGATAGTATATAGGGCTTAATATGGTTTCAAAGTTATACAGGCTTGGATTAAAGTGTTCCACGTACCCATACCTGTTGCATGATAATTGAGAAAACCATTTAATTTCCCCAAATCCTAATTTGATTTCTGTATGTTGGTGACGGAAATGTGGTATGGATCAAATGAGATAACACAGAGAAAACAATTGATACATAATTATGATGAATAAACAGTAGCAATTATGCTTATTATTCTAGATTACAATATTTTCTTGAATCAGATGGTGATATTAATTGTCACAAAGTTTTATTGCACCTTCTATAATCCTTAGGTAAAAAGATATCTATAACTCTCCCCATGCAAGTAAAATTATTTTGCTGGAGAAACAGAAAAATGGTCGCTGTGTGCTAGGACCTCGGTATCTAAGGGTTGAGCTCATGCAAGTGTATGCCGGCTGCTGGCATGTTATGTTTTGTCTTGTCTATATTCTGACCTTTCAGCTTTATAACTCCCAAATGTTTATGTAATGAGAACTGCCCTTTTAAAATTGACACAGTGATTAAAATTGAAAATGAGGTCCGAGACTGTTCTCTAATAAATAGGCTGGATCTGAGCATACATCTGTCCAGCAAAAATCTAAGCAAGCAGGCACACAGTTCTTTGCTTGTATCGAAAAAGTGAAGGTGACATTTATACTGTTCAATAATTTTTCTCTCCATCTCTTTATTATAGTAAGATTTAAGCTGGCAAACGCTACACTCGCATTGTTACTACTCCTAGGATATTTTTCAAATTTTCAGCTTTTAGAAGGATGCATCCGGAGCCTTATTGACACATAAATTTCTTATATATTCCAACTTATAACAAAACACCCTTTCAAGAAGAGAACTACAATCAAAGCAAGACCTACCGTACTCTAGTAGTTCACCTTGCTAACAGACCTGTCAGCTCCATCAAAGATTCCCAGATCCTATGTCCCATTTTCCTCACTTCCGATCATATATATATATAACCTTCTTCTCATCTGAGGAAGAAGTGAGAAGTAAACTTTTCAAATTTATTTGATTCCAATATTTTTTGTTTTAAGCTAGGATCTAAGCCAGGATTACATTAAGCCATGGTAACCACCCCTAGTTCATCCGTGCTCTGCTTTTCAGGTAAACAGAAGGTGGTTTCTTTTATTTCAAATGCCTGAATCTCCTATTTGTTCTTCCGTGAAGTCCTGTATCTGAATTCGAGGGATGCATCTAAATTTTACTCATTTTGTAGGATAAGAACATTGACATCAGTAGGTCAAACGTGACTCACTCTTTACATTCAAGTTGTTCTAATCATGTCCCTCCTGTGGGAGACAAAAGAGATGCTTATGGCATCTCAACATGCCAATTTAAAATATTTAAACATTTAAATATTCAGGGAATAAGAATAGTTTTTTCTATTATTCAAGAATCTACAAAAATTCTGAAAAGGTAGGAAAGTCTCATCGCTTTGTCAACGTACTTCATTATTAAAGCATGACACCAGTCTGTGTGCTTTAAGAATGGATACTAATTGTTAAAAGTTGAGGGATGTAAGGGATCTCGAAATCATCCAGTCCAACTACTCTTCAGTGCTTGCATTCTGTGTCAATTTCTCCCAAGTTACTGTCTTATGAGTCTGTGCCTGAACAACTCTATCAATAGAATTGACATGATGATTTGAGGCAGTAAAGTCTATCTTTGGACAATTTTTATTGTAACCAAAAATAGATGTTAAGTGATTAAATATTTTTCTGAGGTGTCCTTATATTCTGAAATATTCTGAAAATTTTTATTCCAATTACCGAAACAGTTTCCTTTTAAATATTTCTATTGTGAAAACTGTAAGTGTTATAATAAAAATTCAAATAATATAGAAGGATATAAAATTAAAAGTACCTGTTCCTTCTTCCATCCTGGTAGCTCTACTCCTCAGAAATCACCACTATCAAAATTTTCTTAGAGAATTTTTGAGAAAATTCTCGTAAAAACTCATACCTACTGATATAGATATAAACTATATATGTATTTTATGCACTAGTTGGCATGTAAAACACACACTATTCTGGTTACTTTTTTATTTTACAACTGACTCTTATTTCCCCATGAAAGTAGACAGATCAACCTCATTCTTTTTATTAGTTGCAGAGTATTCTATTGGAAAAACCCTGATATGTTTACATGTATGTGTGAGACTATGCATAGGATAATTTTTAGGGGAGGGGGAGAGCAGGGAAAGAGGGAGAGAGAGAATCTTAAGCAGGTTCCAAGCCCAGGGCAGAGCCCAACACCAGCATCCATCTGATGGCTCTTGCTTGCAGCAATTATGATAGTGGTGTTTACCTAATGATAGTTTTTTATTTCTCTCAGCCCCCCTACATTTATTAATAGGATTTCTTTTATAAAAAGGAGCTGCTATTCCCTTTATTTATTTACTTGATTACTCATTTATATAAATATGGACTCATGGATATTTATTTTATTCTGCAGGTTATAATTAAATACTCTCCTTATTTATTTTCTTGCTCACCCTGTTCCAAATTTGGCTGTTGGGACTATGTCTGGGTGGCTTAAACAGCACAAGTCAATTTCTCACAATTCTGGAGACTGAATTCCAGTATCAAAGGGCAGGTAGGTTTGATTTCTCCCTAAGACCTCTCTCTTTGGTTTGCAGATGGCTGTCCTCACATGGCCTTTTCTCTATAAACGCAGTTCCCTTGTGTCTCTTCTTACAAGGACACCAGTTGTAGGCCCCACCCTTATGATGTGATTTAACCTTAATCACCTCCTTAATGATCCTATCTCCAAATACAGTCAAACTGGGGGTTAGGACTTCAACATATGAATTCAACGCATAACAGCATTTGTTTATCTTCCTGTCTTTGATTAGCAGTCAAGGTTGGCTGCCATTCGTGGCATCTCCTTCACCAGCAGTCTGCTTCTGCTTAAGGTCGTCTTGTTTTCCTGATTCCTCATTCTGCCTCTCCCTCTGCTCTGCTGTTGTATGGAAGGGCTACCGTGGCTGTCACATTTTCCACTCTCTCATTTTTAGTGCAAAACAGAGTCATCGATGGAGCCCTTCAGGCCCGGTTGATTATTGGAAGACTGAATGATGTGAAAGATTGGCAGATGTTAATGTCCTCTTCAGAAAACTTTCTTAATTTGGTACAAATTCCACTGAATTTGGCAGCTCTCAGTCATAGTCTGGTTTTGCTGTGCTTTCCTAGTTTTATTTTAGATGGGGTTTTCTCTTCTGTTTTCCATTCTTTTTCTAGTTGTTGTTTTTTTTTTTTTTTTATTGGCTTCAGGAAGAGTGGGGTGAAGTGCCTTTATTTGGCCATTATCTTTAATTACAGATAAACTAAGTTATTCATTGTTATGAATATTATGAAAGTTCTAAAGAGGATGGTGGGTATTAATGGAGATTATATACTGATTAAATGTTAAAAACTTTCTCAAAATATTAGTTTGTGCTAAGTATGATAATAATTAAAATAAGAGCCACCAATATTTACTGAACTCTTACTCTATGCCAGGGATTGTGCTGAGAATCCATAAGGAAAACCTAATTTACTCTTACAACCACTTGAAAACAGAGATTAACAGTATTAAATTTTACAAATGAAAATGCTTGTTCAGCGCCACACAAGTGATAAATGTTTAGAGCTGGGTATCAAACACAGGTCTACCTAGGTAAAATCGTCACAACCACTATGTTGTGGAGATTATCTTTGTAAGAAAAGAAACAAAACAAAGAAATTAATACAAAAGAAACTACAACAACAAGATACACCTCAATATTTTAAAATACTATTTTCTTTACTGATTATTCTAATAACATCACTGCAATATATGTTAACTCATCTTATAAAGGTACTCATAGAATAAAACAAACACATGTATGTCATTGATGTGGGAAACAAAGGCAAACGAAAAAAAAATCTCCTTATTGCCTGCAGCCCTTTGACAAGTCCTTGAAAAAGGTAGAGTGACCTTCCTCTGGCAGCTCAGCTGCCTTGATGTTGATACTTTGCTAAGGGCAAAAGGCGATCTTAGCGCCACCTCCAGGATCCTGTAAGTCTTCTTTAACACGTAAAAGTTGCTTTGGAGACTTCCTTTATCTCTACCCCCCAAGATACATGTTAGCCATCATCCTCCAAGCCTATGGCCCATTGATATACATCTGAAGGGTCTCATGACTGAGGGTTTACTGAACAGTAATTAATGACCTTTTCCTAACAATAGCTAGCCCCCTCAGAATCCTGGACACATTATTTACAAAATTCCTTGGAGGCTTGTGCTGTCCCTAACCCCCTCCCCACTTGAAAGTATATAATGGGGCCACTCCTTATGACCCCAGTGCAGCTGCTTCTGCCCATGGGCCCTGTCCCTGTGCTTTAATAAAACCACCTTTTTATACCAAAGATGTCTCAAGAATTCTTTCTTGGCCATCAGCTCCGAACCTCACCACCTCAAAGCACATACACATGGTCACTATTATATATAATTCTTCACTTACAAAAGCAACATATTGCCTCTATTGTGAGTGGTCTATTTGTTTCATAGTTATTTCTTTATACACTAAATCTACACAGGAAATGAAACGCTGCACTGGTTACTTTACACTAATATGGCCAATGCAGACTGATGCAGTTTCCTTTCCATGCCCAAACATCTATTAACATGGAGAAAATCTGGCTTATCTAATACTGAATGTGCAAAAATGACTTTAGCTTTCTGTGCTGGAGGATTGAATGCATCCTTGGATGAGCCTATCAAGGTTTAATTGAACTACAAATCCAATGATAATTGCAATAGAACTCCAGTCCAAAACAGGACACAAATATCCTAAGCTTTAGTTGATGAACAGAAGCAAATGGAGATTTCTGCTTAAATTCATGGCATCCTTTGACTGTAGCAGTCATTTAAAAAACACGATGAGGCAATATTTAAAATGAGTAGTTATGTAACAGTAATTATACAGTAGCCACTTTGTGTCCAATAAATGGGACTAGAAAACTAAAATGTAACAATAGAATATTTTAAAATAATATAAGTCCTCATCTGTATTTTAGGTTCTTCAAGGCTCTATGTCTTTTCATACAATATTAATGCGGTATTAGGTGCATAGTAAATTGCTAACTACGTTTTATTTGTATGTATAAACGGTTAGTCTTGGGAGGAAATAGATTAGTAGATGAGGTATAATAGATGGCATTGATTATTAAGGTCAAATTGACAAAAAAGGGTTTGCTGACTGATAGGATATATACGAGTTAGTACTGCAGTTGCCATTGTCAACATTGTCATCTGGTATACTGAATGAGCCCATTGGTTTAGAATTACCAGAATCAGGTAAGACACATGCAAATTCATTTAGCATTGCCTAAACCTCTTACAAGGTTTGAAAGCTCTGATGTTTACTTCTGAAATGTTTTTGAAAGTGTTATTACTTTAAAAATTCACAATTACAAATGCACATAAAACTAAAGGTAAAAGTGATTGAGTAAATCAAACTGACCAAACTATAGAGACGGAGAAGAGATTAGTGGTTGCTAGGAGTTAGAGGTTAGAGAAAAGAGGGAGAAGGCTGTGACTCCAAGGGACAGCATGAAGGATACCTTAGTGGTGATGGATTAATTTGTTCTGTATCTTGATTGTGGTGGTAGTGGTAGGAATCTACACACGTGAACACATGTTGTAAATGGCACATGGAATAAAATGGTACACATTGTGTCAATATCAATTTTTGGATTTGAATATTGTTCCATAGTTACATAAGAAGTAATCATTGGGAGGAACTGGGTGAATGACATACAGGCCTTCACTGTGTTTGTAGCTTCTTGTGAATCTATAATCATTTCAAAGTAAAAGTCTAAAAAAATGATTGAGCAGAGTTAATCTTGACTTGCATAATAGTGGGTTGTTTTTTTTTTTTTCTCACCACTTACATTTAAATGTTTTCTACAATTCTGGTTTGAATGATGCTACTTACAAGCTGTACATCCTTGGGCTTTTGACAAGCAGTTGCAGGTGGCATATCAACTCATCAAATGCATCGTGTACTCTTGTTTTTCAGTGATGAACACATGGCATTCAATCTGATATTTTTCTTTAGAGGGCAGAATTCCTCACGTGTTTTGGTCGAAACACTGTTGTGACACTTGCTTGTTTCTACCTTTATTGCAAATATGGTTTTATATATTTCACCAGTACAATAAAAAAATGTGAAATACTGGAGTTTTCCTGATTTTATAGTTTCTCTGTGATGTCAAGTATACCTTGAAACAATATATCAATATTGTGTTATTCACAGATTCTTTCCTATGTTCATATATATGTTATACTTAGGTAAATGGTGTAGATCTTCCTTATAATGCATAAATAAAGCTAGAAGACACATTGCTGCCATGTTAGGATACATGTATAAAAGTGGATGAGAAAGATACTAGAATTTTCTTGCCCTGCCTGTCTCTGTCAATGCTAGGAAACTTCCACAGGCAAATATCCCATCTCATTGTTTCAATTTGCATTGCCTTAAAATTAGTGAAATCAAACATCTTAATATTTATTTCCATTTCTGTTTCCTTTTTATGGATTGTCTCTTGTGGTGATTTGTCTTAGGTAATATTCTTTTCCCAATGCATTTAAGGAACTGCTTCTGTTGATTATATAAAGCTTCTGTTGTATATGTTACAAATATTCCTCCTTAGTGTATCATCAATAGGAGAAGAAAGATGGTATATTCAAGGAATTGGAAAAAAAAAAAAAAGCAAGCCTGGCGTGGCTGATGCACAGGGATTAAAGGGAGTATGAGCGAAAAACTGCGAGAGAGGTAGAAACATGTAGGCTATGTAAAGGTTTTTAGTTTTTATCCTAAAGCAAGGAGAAGGCATTGGAATGTTTTAAGTTGGGGATGTGGGTGGGATGCAGTATGGAGATAATGGTGGTGTTGTAATTGAGATTTATTGTAAAAATTCTTTTAAAATAATCTATCTAAAACTGTTAGCAAAGAGAATAATAGAACATGGTTCCAGATAATTAACAAATATCCAAGTTCATTGTTAATATGAATATAATGATCACTGTTAACATTTCTGACAGAAGGTGACTCTGAAATCTCCTGAGGCTAAATGATTATTCCAATGCTATAGCTATAAAGAATCACAGGTAGCTGTTTCTCTGCTAGATCTCATTCTCATTCCAATATCCAGAGTGTGAGTATGTCTACAGCAAGCAATTCGTGAGCTCACAACAGAATTCTAGCCAGGGGAGTGGTCCTGTTACAGACCAAAACATCAGGAGTATTAACAAAAAAATTCAGTCATGCATTGTGTCACTCTCATGGGAGTCATACCAAGTGCATGTGATTAATGCTTTGGAGGCCAAAAGGCTTGGTTACAATAGCATTTACACAAAATAGGTTTTGGAAAACAATATTATTCTCATTTCAGAGTTAGTCTGTCAGAATTCACAAGTGCCATTTTTCAAAATTAAATAATGTACAAGCTTCATGTTCACAAACACTCACATACTCTGTGGACCCTCAATAAATACTGGATGACTGACTGACAGATAAACACCCCCATAAACAGATAAATACTTCTAAGTGAACTGTAGCCATATATTTAAAGAGGCAGTATCAGATCTGTTTGTATCAACTAGAGATTAAATACATGAGAAATGTAGCAAAAACACAATAGTGCAAATATCTTTCTAAATTGTGAGTTCCTTAAATAGCAAATGGAGATGAAGTCCAGCAATTATTAAAGTATCCCAAATGAAAGTTTTATAAAGTAATTTTATTCAACAAAAGGGGGACTCTTCAAAGATTATAAACAAACCCATCTTTGTAACTTCAAATCTTTAGGCTGCTTAGTAATTAATTTGTAAATAATGGAGACGTTGATCTTGTGTGTATTTCTTGTGTGATATGTGTGATATCTCTTGAGAAGGAAGGATATAAGGAAACAGCCAAGGCAAAACTGAAGATCAAGAAGTAGACATTTGATTATATCCATTCCTTATGCAGTTTTTATTATGCTAAAGTCTTATTAAATATCCCTACCTAAATCAATGAGCACATCCCTAATAATTTAACTGAAATGTAGCAACAATTTGACTAACAATCTGCAGTTCAATACTTATGAATTTAGGCAAGATTTAACCTTTCTGAATTTAAGATCTTTTTACCTCAACAATGGGAATAATTCATTACACAATTTCTTTTAACAAAGTATTTTTAAAAATGTGTATAATATTTGGTACAGTGATGGACATTTCATGGGAATGAAATAAGTCTTATTTGTTGATATTACTTAATTAGTAATAATAGTGACAATTTCCCCAGTAACGAAGCCCCACTTAAGCATAATCTCGCTTGATAATGGAACTGTGGTGGGAAGTTCTGCTGCAGTAGCTGAGTTTACAGGATGAGAGAGTAGAATAGCTCCTATACGACAGGACAAGTCTGGCTGAAAGGAGAGTCTTGCTCTCAGGGTTGGCGTAGACCGGAAGCTTTAACTGTGTGAGTTACCCTGGCCAGACCCAAAGGAGAGAGTGAAGACCACAAAACTGCCATGCACTCACTTTATGAGGAGGGAAGGAAAAGGGAGTAAGTAAATACTCCCTCTCTTACTTTCAGTAAGAGTTAAGGGGAAATCCAAATCCTGCCCTGAAGACATGATCTTCCAGCCTACTATGTTAAAGGTCAAAGGAGAGGATTTTGTTACTGTTGTCTGTTTTGTTTTAAGAACCTGGAAGCCCCATTCCTTCCACTTACTTCAGTCATGCCCCAGATGGACTGAAAATGTTTCACTCCAAGTACTACTTTATCTTCTACGGAGGTTAAAGATTGCTTGTAAGAAGGACTATAAAAATACAGTGATGTATTTTAAAGGTTGACCCAAGTGCTACAATTTGTGAATACTGTATTAATAAAGTATTAATGAATTCTATTAATGGGGAGGGAAGTGACTCATAAATGTTGAAAATTATACTCTTTCTATAGTCATTCCCTCAGCTGTGTTCTTTCACTACAAATGGGGCTAAGATTGAATGGAAGGTACAGGCTGAGTGCTGTGCCTTGGCATTCCATTTGCCTTCTAAAACTTCTTCAAATGTTTTCTTCTTAGAATCCTTTATAATTCTGTAAGAGGCTATTTCTAGGCCAAATTGAGTTGAGTAAGTGGATGTTTAGAATACAGGCCTAGTATTAAGTAACGGGTGAGAGGTAGAATTTGAAACTAATAATTTTTAAAGTTCAGGAAGACATACCATGTTTCTGATTGAAAAAAAGTTGATATTACAAGGATGTAAAACAATCCCAATAGATACACATCTAATAAAATCACAATCAGAATTCCAAGTTATCTTGTTTCAGCTGATCAAAATAAGTAATCTGTAGAATAATGAAGAGTGTAAGAAAAGTTGCCAAGACATTTTGGGAAAGAAGGATATTAGGGAAGAACTTCCCCCATCAGTTAATCAAACCTATTATAAAGCTAGAGACAGAACAAATATCAGTAGCATAAAATTAGGTAAGTAAAGAAATGGTTCTGGCATAGGTAAACTGCTAACTAAAGTGACATGCAAACATTGTCTCAGGACTACATATCTCTACCTATTTCTATGTCTGCCTCTGTTTTAACCCTATTACTGCTCCTACCCCACTCATATCTCTCTCTCTCCATCTGCCCAAACCAGAACACACACTCTCTCTCTCCCTCCCCACCGATCTACCATCTATTTAGTTATTTATCTATCTATCATCGTCCATTGACCATCTATCTGTCTTATCTATCTATATCCATGCACAGATATGAAGTAGGGAAGAACAGTTATTCCAAGATAAATACATTGAAAAAGACCAAGAGGTTTGATTACAGACAGTGTTTTCAAACTCTTTAGAGAAAATGTATCAACAACAGAATCAAAAGGCAAATAATATAATAAAAATGTGTCTAACACTGTGATATGGGTTACTCCTAATACATAAAGTGCTTTGATTTTATTTTAAGGTTTTGTTATTTATTTTAGAGAGGGAGAGAGTGGGGGAGGGGCAGAGGGAGAGGGAGAGAGAGACTCTCAAGCAGACTCCCCGCTGAACGTGGAGGCCCACGCGGAGCTCGATCTCAGGACCCCGAGATCACGACCTGAGAGGAAACGAAGAGTTGGATGCTCAACCGACTGAGCCACCCAGGCACCCCACAAAGTGCTTTTATATACGAAATGTTATGTGGGCAATACGGTCTGTTATTCATTAAGATAGTGGAACTGGGTTGTCAAAAATTAAGAAGTCAAAATTCTACCACCTCCCTACCCCGCACGTTTATTTTGGTGTCTCCTCCTAACCCATGACTAGAGAATTTGGTACTCTATAGAATATGCTCTCCCCCAGATTTCTTCATTCTCCAAAATGTGTAGACCTTCCAATTAAAATTGGAAGGTGCTTATAACAACTACTATCAGCTAGAAATTAATTTTTAAAAACACACACTAAGGTGAGAGAAGTCTTATACATTCTAAGATGCCTGTATTTGCATAAGTAAATGACACAAATGTTATTGATCCTGTTTTATAGACTGAAGAGGTAGAAGGCTTCTACTGATTGGTTATACAACATTCTAGAGAGAGCTACGTTTAAAATTAGAATTAAAATTCAGGGATAACTATCTTCTAAAGAGGTTATTCTTTATCTTCAGAACTATAACACAAATAACCAACATAAAATACTTGAGCTTGTCTTTTAAAAATGTTCAAAAATTACTAGAGAGATTTGTGTTACACACTGGATTGACTTTAAACTGTGACCCAGAGGAAAAGCTCCATGGCAGTGATACCTGATATTGCAGATGATAATAAAGCCAGGAGAACAGTAAATAATACACAAGTATGCAGCCAGATACAGAAGTTGAATCACTTACATACCCAGGCTAAAAGAGGGTAAATGTCAGAAATCAATGCAGATAAATGTAGAATACTGCATTTTTTTTAAAGATTTATTTATTTATTTGACAGAGAGAGAGACAGCAAGAGAGGGAACACAAGCAGGGGGAGTGGGAGAGGGAGAAGCAGGCTTCCTGCCGAGCGGGGAGCCTGATGCGGGGCTCAATCCCAGGACCCTGGGATCATGACCTGAGCCGAAGGCAGATGCTTAACCGACTGAGCCACCCAGGCACCCCTAGAATACTGTGTCTTGAGAAGAAAAGGGTCAATGTCTACAGAAGTGAAATAAGCAAAGCAAAACAAAACATACCAAACAAACAAACAAACACTGCAGCATATTGCGTGAAGCACAGATTTGGGAGTTCTATGGAAAAATTCTCCAGAGCAGACAGTACATTGTGTAGGTCTCCAACAATGGAAGCAGAAAAGACTGTGACACAGGTCCCCCTGAAATACAATATATAAATCACAGGGAAGTGGGATGGTTTTCAGATGCTCTCAAAGAAAGCATATTGCTGGTGTATATTGCTGGTATTTTTGGCCGGATCTGTGGACTGAGAGGCATGAGTGGTAGATAAGGTATCACAGACAATTTTAATGGTACCACAAATCTCTGGTGTATATTGGTGTATATTGCTGGTATTTTTGGCCGGATCTGTGGACTGAGAGGCATGAGTGGTAGATAAGGTATCACAGACAATTTTAATGGTACCACAAATTAGAATGGAACTTTCTTCCACAATTTTTGTCAAAATAGTTTTATGAATTCTTCACAGGCAATGAACCAAATATCTTTTTAAGACTTTGAATATCTGTCAATAATGTTATTAAAAAGAATCAACACTTTTACATGGAACCGATCTTATAACCCAATACATCCTTCTCAAAATATTGAACTGAAAGATGTACAGTTCTTTCTACTTTAGAGAAACATTGTTTTGAAATTAATTCCTTTTGACAAACGATGATTTCTTTCCTACTTAACTCTCTCTTGTCCCCCTTCCCTCTATTTTTCTTCTTTTCAAATAACAGTTGTTTCTTTTCTTTTTCCTACCTTTCTATTACTGCTATCTTTTGGAAGATCCTAAAAACATATTTACATTAGTTTTTCTTCCCTGCGGCATTAAATTCTCTGGTATCTTTGCCGTAATGGACATACAATGAACATTTTGGTAACTGCAAAATAAATTTTACAAGATCAATAACCTGTGATCATCTAGTTCTTGTGTGCTTACTGGGTGCCAGGCATTATGGTAAGTGCTTTATTTTTTATTTTTATTACAATTTTATGAGCTAAGTCCTGTAATGACCCCCATTTTCACCAAAGGAGGCAACTGACACTCAGAGATACGAAGATCCCAGGGCTGGTCAGAAGCAGTGAGGAGATTCCTGCAGGGAGAAGGGTGTGAAGCTATAGCAGCAGTTACACACCACCTTGTCACTGTTCTGTAGGTCCTGGGACCAATACTTTCCGCTCTTGGGGGGACACCACATTCATTTGTGATTTCCAAACAATTTAAGGCATTCAGAACTATAACATTACATTCTGTAGTCTCACGGCACGTGAGGAACTGTGTCAAGCCCTGGGAGAGAGACCGTTCCATGTCTCTGCCTCGTTCTTCTCATTTCCTTATATTTATTTGTAAAATCTAATGAAAATACATGAAATATGTAGCAAACAACCTGGCTTTATAAGGAATATGTGCTGCCTGCTGGTTTCATAGATTTTCCAGACTATCATGTAATTATTTTAGTTTATTTACTTTTTCCTATTCCAGGGATAAAGTGAGCAAATTAAATCCCAGCCCTCATCTTGGACTCCCTGTTGAGATTATAGCAAGTATACTTTCAAGTATTGTTCATCAGAAAAGGCACATCCAACCTCATTCCAATAGTCATCTGAGCAACTATCAAAAATACATTGCTGTTAGGAGAAGTAAGAAATGAGCGTCAAATTCCTAAAGACACGACATCCTAATTAAAGGAGTCCTGTGTCAAATGCCAGAGAGGGTATAGTCAGAACCAAAATGATTGTGAAATCTTGTCTTCACAAACATCAATATCCCAAAAGCTGGTCCTTTGATTAGAACCTTCTTTTATTTTGTCTAAGCTCAAGACATGAAAACTCACTGCAAGTCACCCTGCCTCGAAACCAAGTTGCTTAGAACAAAAAGATTTGTCCTGGCAAGAGAAAATCAGGGTTATAACAGGCCAGCTATATAAATATGTATATGGACTATCATTTTCTTGTAACAAATGGTAAAAAGCTATGCCGGTGACAGTGAGAGAGTCATGTGGAGAGTCTGCTTTATCACTTCCCTCTGACTGTTTCCCAGGCAGCGTTCTCGCCAGTCCTAAACCCGGGGCCATCATTAGTCCTTGCACATGGAGGCAATGAAGGTGTCTCTTAAAGTAAATCATTTGTGGATTTTTATAATCTCAAATAAAATTTTCTAATATTTTTTTCTAAGTTTTCCAGGTTTAAGGTTTTAATCTTTTATTATTTATTGTGCAGCAGTTTTGGAGAGCGAGGTAAGAAGCCCTAGATAAACAGTTGGATGGCAAGATCAGCGCCGTGCAATGCTCTATTAAAAACTAGTGAGTCCTTTCTTTTTCATATTACCACCGTTCTATCCTCTGGTGCTTAAAAATTAATAGCATGTGGGTTTATAAACCTTTGGCTGTCGATCAGCAAAATTGCTGATAAATATATTTTTAGAGATTGCACGGACAAGAAAGTCTGCATATAAATTTTCTCTTCAACCACCGGAAAGACCATAGCATCCATTTCAACTGAACATATTTTTCCAGTGTTTTTTTTTTTTATGATATCAGGATAAAGAAAATTACACATCAACAAAACAAAATAAATCTATTTCAAACTGCAACTTTGAAAATTAACAGGAAAAGATGTTAATAAGACAAATGCTTAAGGAATAAAGGTAAATATTTCATTCCTATGAGGGTTTGAGAAAATAACAACTCATCGCAAATAATTTTTTTTGTAGAATTAATGAGAATAAGTTCAATAAGGGGAAAGGTACATTCTTCTCACTTCTTTTTTGAAAGTCTTAAGTCTCTGTATTTCTGGTATTAAGTAGAATTGATTTGCGTGTGCCGGTGAAGTGTTCAATATGGACTTGGTTAGAAAATTAGGAAAACTGAAGGGGTCTGCCCCTTATTTAATGAGGGAAAAATAAAAAGCAGACACACCGAGAATCGGTACAAAATGTGAAGTCATAATGACATGGACTATTGAATATTATTCTTGTATATTTATACATTTGTGAATCGAACAGACATGGGAACGAAGGCAGGAACGCAGGAATGAGGGACAGCCGGTAGAAGAGGAGGAAGGATGGAAAAGATGAAGGAGGGACAAAAAAAGAGGAAGGCGAATGATTACCGGTGAGTGTGTGATAAGAACTGAATCAAATATAAATGGGATTTAAGTCCTATGCTGCTGCTTTAGCACAATTCTAGCTGTATTTTTTCCTCAGTGTTTACAAAATATCACATCTATCCTTGCAAGGTAAGTTTTATCCTTCCTCCTCTTAGACTATGATTTTGAAAAGGCTTTACTCTAATTTTGGATTATGTATGCCATTTGGACCTTCAATTTATTTGTGGCAGCAAGCACTCCGATGAGTGTACTGTTTGTCCTATAATTGCTATCTTCCAGTGAGTGTTTTGTTCCATTATGATCTCCTGGAACATTTTATTCTCGAAAAGATGTGGCACAGGCTGATTCTTCATTTTAAAGATGCTCCTTTAACTTCTCCAGATTTTAAGATATTTTAAATTATGTTTTGAATAGTAAAAAATGGGGAATGATTGAAACTGGGATACATTTTTAAATTCATATTGAATATTTCTACTTTTATTTTGAAAATGAGAATATATTATGGAAGGTAGCCCGACACAGACAACTCATTCCTGATAGGCATTAATAATATAAATATAAATATGTGAATGGAAACATCTACAATTGAGTTGTAGAAACATAGAGTAATTCTGAGTGCTTTTTAGCAAACCATATATATATATATATATATATATTATCTTTCCTTATGCAGGTTTCATGATGAATGCAGTACTTCTGATTCTTACATAAAGACTATCAGGGATTTTTTTTTTATAAGTAAAGAATAATGACTTTATCTGTTCTATGAAAGTTACATTGTTGTCCACAAGCTCTGATTTTTAGAAATGAACAATGAGTGATTAGGAGAATATGTATTTTATTTTAAGTATATTGAAGTAATTTAAATTCTCATTAACATTGTATCAAGGCCCATGTGAAAATATCTTGTAAGAATTTACTACAGAAATAACTGTTTACGATGTTTACATACTTGTAAAAAATGATCGAAGGTGACACACGGAGTAGCAGAACGGTTATAAATAAAGTTAGAGAGGTCAGAAAACATATTCTTCAACAAAATGTGGTTGATGAAAAAAAATTATAACAGGAACATATGACAATGCACTACGATTTAGATTTAAATACAGCTCTGGGCATCCAGATTGCCAAGTCAAATAAGAGTACATTTTCCATTAAATGACAAAAGAAAACATACCAAATCATCTGACAAGAAAAGGTAGGGCATCACTATGCAAATAATATGGTAAATAATTCTGCTAGGAAGAAGCCAGTTCTTTGTTTTTTCTTTTTTTTTCTTTCTTTTTTTTCTTCTTTCTTTCTTTCTCTTTCTTTCTTTTCTTTCTTTCTTTCTTTTTCCTTCTTTCTTTCTTTCTTTCTTTCTTTCTTTCTTTCTTTCTTTCTTTCTTTCTTTCTTTTTCTTTCTTTCTTTCTTTCTTTCTTTCTTTCTTTCTTTCTTTTTCTTTCTTTCTTTCTTTCTTTCTTTCTTTCTTTCTTTCTTTCTTTCTTTCTTTCTTTCTTTCTTTCTTTCTTTCTTTCTTTCTTTTTTTGAAGAAGCCAATTCTTAAGACACAGGTTACAGATGGACTTATGCAATTATATAGATAGAAATTGCCTAGATGTTTTTGAGAGGAGGAGGGAGTATTATTGTTTCCTGTGACTCCTGACTTTTCATATCCATTTACAAACTTACTACATGACAACATCACAAACAGTGGTGTGGGTGACACCTCCCACACTTCTAGGTGTCTGCCCAAACTGCTCTCCTCCCCTGCTACATTTAAGGGACTCCCAGACTTTATTTCTGAATGGAAGCTTTCCCTAAGCATCTAAGCTTGCTCAGAGCACCCTGGGAGGGCACTTTTCACTCTTGTGTTGTTATAGGTGATTTACTTCTCCTCACTAGACTACACACTTCCTGAAGGCATGAAGTATCATAGTTAGTATTTTGTTCCCAGCATCTAACATGGTCTTTGACACCTGGTGGATGTTCAATACTTCTTTGGAGGATGGGTGAATGGATGAATGGATGAATGAGTGAATTTAGGGCCATGCTGGGAGTCTTGTTACCAGTGGGTTTGGGTGAGCAAAGGAGTGAGGAGAAGTGACAGAGGAAAAGGCAGCTCTATGTGTGGAGGGGGCTGGTGTGTCTCAGCCTCCGAGCTCAGATTTCACCTGCTTCCTTGAGCAGCTTCCCAGTCTTTAAAAGTCAGCCTGGAGATTGATTCTTAGGAGTGGAATTTGGCGAAGGATGAGAAAAATGTTTTGTTTAATCACATTTCCAGAGCTCAAGCAGCTGTACTCCAGGGCTGACGGAGAGAACCAGTGAAAATCTTGATAAAGTTCTAGTCTATGAAATGGATTTTTTCATGCATTCATTTGAGATAGTGGCTTTATCATACTTGCCTTTGGAGGAAGGCAATTTATATTTAGCAAGAACTGCTATTAATTAGTATTCATGGGCATAGCCTTTCTTTCTGTTTGTTCCGATGTTCCAAAATGGCAAGGAAAAAATGCCTGCCATTTAATTATATTAAATCAGATATGTGAACAACAGAATTCTGGCGTCAAGGACTATATTAGCAAATTGTGCCAATTAGAAACACCCAGCAAGTACCGTGCACTTTCCTTTTGCATTAGTGGCTTTTAAGTCGTACAGTGGCATAATAACAAATACAGCTATAGCATGGTATGACTGTCACATTTTCCACACGCTCCGTTTTAGCTACTTCGCCTTTTAAAGAAAACACAGTATGCTGCAGGCCTACACATAAGACGCTTCCCGGAATATAAGAGATAATTATATGCTTAAGGAATAATATGCAAACATTCTTCTTTAGATAATTATGAACACTTATTTTTCCACGTGGGAAGCTAGCCAAGAAGTCAGACATACTGCATTTTGGGAAGTCATCCATTTTCAGTATGTGTAGCAGTGCCCTATCAATACTACAAAAAGAAAGTTATCAAATGTCATATGATCAAATGAACAGCCAAAATAAAAAGAAATTTTAAAATGACAATTAACATCCATCACACAGTGCCCTGTGAAAAAACAATCATATGAAGAAACAGAATCTGCTATAACCATAAATGTTGGCAGTCATCAAAAATGTTCAATTTTTAATAGATTCTGAAGATATTTACGCATATCTTCCTTCTTTTCTAAATATATATTTAAAGTGATCATTGATATGGTTTGATTAAAATTTACTATCCAGCTAGCTCTTTTTCTATTCCATTTATTCTTTATTTCAAATTCTCTTTAATTTTTTTGCCTTCTCTGGGCTTGAGTTTTTTTATGATTCCACTTTATCTTCTTTACTGACTTATTATTTGTATATTTATAAAAATTGGTAGTTGCCCTAGGATTTCTCCTGTATAGATGTGTGTGGGGGGATTGGGGGGGGTTATGTTCAGATAATACTACAGCATCTTACACATCATTAGGATCTTATACCAGTGTATTTAGAATTCCTTCCCCTCATCTTTTGTCACACTGTGTTATGTATTTTAACTTTTACGTATGCTGTAAACACACAATACACCGTTACCATCTTTTGCTCTGGTTATCATTAAAAAGTTAAAATTAAGATAAAAGGGGTGCCTGGGTGACTCACTTGGTTAAGTGTCTGCCTTTGGCTCAGGTCATGATCCCAGGGTCCTGGGCCTGAGGCCAGAGTCTGGCTCCCTGCAGAGTTTGCTTTCCCTCTCCCCCCTCCCCTCCTCCTCCCCCTGCTTGGTTTGCACACGTGCACATGCCTGCTCCTTGTCAAATCAATAAAATCTTTTTTAAAAAAAAGTTAAAATTAAGAAAAACACAAATTTAACTACCTTAATTTATTCCTTTTCCAATGCTCTTCATATGTTGTGTAAATCTAAATTTCTTACATTCTTTCTGCCTGAAGAACTCCCTTAAACGTTTCTTTTCCAGATAGTCCGCTAGCAACAAATTTACTCATTTTTCTTTGTTTGAGCAAATATTTATTTCTCCTTCAGTTGTGGATGATACTTTACTGGGTATAGAGTTTTAGATTGGCACTCTTTCTTTTTTCTTCCAGTACTTGAAAGATATCACCCTACTGTACGCCTTGCAGGGTGTCTGATGAGAAGTCTACTGTAATTCTTATTGTTTTTCTGTAAGCAGTGTGTCTCTTTCCCCTGATTTCAAGATTGTCTTCATCTTTGGATTTGAGCAGTTTGAATATGATATGTAGAGTTGTTTCCCTCCCTTCTCCCCCGTCCCATGCTTCTCTGAGCTTCTTAACTCTGTAGTTTGGTGTCTTGTCATTGATTTTGGAAAATCTCATTGCTTTTTTTAAGTAATACTTGAGCCTGTTTGCTCTCTTCTTCCAGGATTCTAATTATTCATATGTTAGATTGTTTGATATCATCCCACAGCTCATGAATGTTCCTTCTTTTTTTCATTTTTTCTCTTTGTGTTTCAAGTTGGGTACTTCTTATTGATTTATCTGTGAGTTCATGGATCTTTACTTGGCTGTATAAAGTGTGTGGAGTCGGTTGAAGGTAGTTTTCATCTCTGCTCTTGTGGGTTTTTTTTTTTTAATTTTATTTATTTGAGAGATAGAGAAGGGAGAGAGAGCCGAGCAGGAGGAGGGGAAGAGGAACAAGAAGACCCCCTCTGAATGTGGAGCTTGATGCCCAGCTGGATCCCAGGACCCGAGATCATGACCTGAGCCAAAGGCAGATGCTGGACCGACTGAGCCACCCAGGTGCCCCTCTGTTCTTATGTTTTATATTTCTAGCATTTCCATTTGATTTTTATAGTTTCTATTTCTGTCATGAAAATATCTTTCCGATCTTTATGTGGTCCACTTTTTCATTAAAAGCCTTTAACATATTAATTATAGTTATTTTAAATTCTTTGGTATTTCCAACATCCATGTCATACCTGAGTGTGGTTCTGATGATTGCTTTGTCTTCTCAAAATTCTGCTTTTTTTGCATCATCACTTGCTTGGTAATTTTTTGTTAAAAACTGGACCTATTGTATAGAACAGTAGAGACTGAGGTAAATAATTTTTTATACATGGATATGTGTATGCCTATCCTTACACTAGGCTTTTAGTAGGGGAGGATTATAATATGCTCAGCAGTTAGGCTGGGCTTTCAGTTTGTCGCACAGGCTTCAAACTCCTCCACTTAGAGAGTGTGGAGAATCCCAAAGCTCTTTTTCTCACTATTTTCTCCCCAGAGAGAATATAGCCCTCCAGCTGCATCCCATTGTTATAATTACCAGATGCTGTTGGCACAGTGGTGGGAGGTAGGAAAGGAGGAAATGTTCTCTGATGTTCTGATTAAGCCTTATCCTTAGGCAGGGTGAACCTGGGTCTCAGAGTGTTGTGGCCTTCACAAGTACTCTTGCCCTTCCTTGCTCCAGCTAGGGTGTTTGCTTAGTGCATGTTTCTGCCTCTTCCCCAGAGGTAGAACTTTTATTTTCCCTGCTTCTTTTCTGTAGCTTGGTTGGATTTCCAACCATGCCCTAAGAAGAGTTTTGTGGCTCTCATCCCTGCAGACTATCATTCTAATAAGGAGTTAGGGGAGATGGATTTGGGTGGAGTTTGGGCAGTGCCGCTCTTCCTCTCCCTCAACAAGTATCATGAGGGAAATTTTCTCAGAATTCTACACAATCTTGTCTGTGAGTACCTGGAGTGATTCATGGAGGAAAATATCTTAGGAGGTGCAGACCCCTCTACATATCCAGCCACAAATGACTTAATGCTCTTCCATAAATATATATTTGGCCCTTAGTAATTCGTTAAAAAATTTAGCTGACTCTTATTACTGTCTTATATGGTATCTGGCGGCATTTGACCCAGGTGTGCAAATGCTTGGTTCTTTTTTATCCATGAAATTCCTGCCCTGAAGTGAACGTTTTCTGATAGATTTTTTAAAAAGTCATTAATTTCCAGTTTGGTAAATCTTCTTTTTATTTTAAGGGTGAGATTAATGATCTTTACTGCTGTCTGTATCACTGGAATGACACAGGAAATTTATCAATGTTTTTAGTTTATCTGTTCTAGTGGTGGTATAGTAGTATCTCATTGCAACTTTTCAGTTGCATTTTTCTTTTTTTTTCAGTTGCATTTTTCTGATGGCGAATGATATTGAACATCTTTTCATGTGGTTGTCAGCCATTTGCATACTTGTAGTGTAGTTGAGAGACTTTATGCTCAAGTTTTTTTACATATTGCTTAATTGGGTTGTTAGTCTATTTATCATTGATTTGTAAGAGCTCGTTACATATTTTGGATTCAAGTCTTTGTTATATAGATTCAGTGAAAATATTTTCTCCTTGGATGCGGCTTGCCTTTTTTATTTTTATTTATTTTATTTATTTATTTATTTTTTTAAGATTTTATTTATTTGACAGAGAGAGACACAGCGAGAGGAACACAAGCAGGGGGAGTGGGAGAGGGAGAAGGAGGTTTCCCGCGGAGTAGGGAGCCTGATGCGGGGCTCGATCCCAGGACCCTGGGATCATGACCTGAGTCGAAGGCAGACGCTTAACGACTGAGCCACCCAGGTGCCCCTCCTTTTTTATTTTTTAATTGTGTCTTTTGATAAAGAATTTTTTTTATTTTTGTGAAGTTCAATTTATCAATTTTGTATGGTTCTTGTTTTCCTTTTTCTTTAAAAAATATCACTGCCTACTCCAATAACAAAAAGTTCTCTTACTTTTTCTTGTAGGAGCTTCATGATTTTAGATTTCATGTTTTCAACTCTGTGATCCAACTCAAATCAATTTTTGTGTGTGGTACAATGTAGGAGTCAAGGTTCAACTTTTTCCCCTAAATATTTATGTAGTTGTTTCTAGCACCATTGGCTGAAAAGTCTATTCCTTCCCCCATTGAATTATGTTGATCCCTTTGTTAAAAATCAGTTGGCCACATCTATGTGTTTCTACTGCTCTACTCCATTAATTATTCTTTCCATTAATACATTTGTCCATCCTTAAGCCAGTACCATCAAAGATGATTACTATAGCTTAATTGTACGTCTTTGTTTTTCTTCAATGGTGTATTGAAGTTGGATGGTGTTTTACACTGTGCTGAGAAGGTTCTAGAGTTGGATTCATAAGACTCAGAGTCTTATTATCTGTTTCAATTTCACTGGCTAAGAAATGAAATCAAGACTTTTAAAACTTCTAAGCTCTTCTACTTTCCCTTTTTCTATCTTTGCTTTATTTTCTTTTTCACCTTTTACTTATTTAAAATTAAATATATCATATCCACTTTGCCTACACATCATGTAAAAATGCTTTGAAACATCATTGCTCTATATAGAGTTATAAGGAGTTTTGTATTTACACTGTGTGAAAAGTCCTCTGCACCTCTTAAGAATCTTCAGATTTTTTTTTTTTTAATTCTTGATTTTGACTTAAAGACAAGGAAAGCCAGGGACACAAAGCCATAGCAGAATGACTGTTGTATTCCAATTAAAATGGGACCTCTTTTCTTCTCATCCCCCCAAACCTCTATCTAGAGTCAGGCGAAAACCCAATTAGTTATTAATTGATGTGCATTAAAATTCATTAACTCTGCATGTGAGGCCTGGGCTATAATTAACTGTCTTTCTTACCTTTTGTTCTGAAATCTCTAGGTAAAAGATCCCATTGCTAATCAGAAGGAGGGAAACAGTTTTACCGCCTGCGGTTAGTTAGAAGTAAGGTCCTCAGAAAGCTGGGGTCTCAGGGCCCAAAATGTCTCATCATAACCAAGCGATGGTGTTTATTTTCCCCAGTGAAGTTTATCTTTGACATATTTGAAAAGGGAAAAAATGTGTAATAGTTTACAACGTTCGTATGACAGTCACACTTTAAATTACACTTTGTATATGTCTTCAACCAAATAAAAATTCATATGCAAACTTAAGATCCAAAGAAATATCCCCTGAATGTGCAGTTTCTAATAGTTTGAAAATGATCAGTTTTAAACTAAATATATTGAAACTGTATATTTTCTTAAAAGATACCTTACAAATGCATGTTAGACAAAGTAAATTATCTCAGACTCAACTGAAGTAAACATTTTCCTAAATAGCTTGCCCTCTAGCTTGCCAGCATGCTATTTAGACAGATTTACAGTAAGAGTTATATTGGAGCTTTGGTATCCAACTGCAAAAATAACAAAAAAGTAACTATTATTCCTTATGATTTCAAGTTCCTTAAAAGTTGGGTATGAGGAGAATTATGCACAGACTTTATTTAAGTGAAGATCTTAATCCATTTTGCAGTGGATTCCATCCATGAGTAGAGTCAAAACAAAGAAAATCATAAAATTTAGTGGAACCCATTAAGAATTCTAACCTCTCCACTTCTCCACTCTTTAAATTGGACAACTGGAGCTCTATGATTTAAATGACTTTCCCAAAGCCGTAACTCTGGTAAGTGCCAGAATTCTAGGACACACTTGTTTTCTATCTAGTTCATAACCAGTTATCTCTAGGATGTAATGAACTTAACTTGCAATTCGTGCTTGAATCTGAAAACTATCACACCAAAGAACCCCCCCAAAATAATCTGATTTTAAAAATGGGCAGAGGACCTGAATAGACACTTTTGCCCAAGAACACATGCAAATGACAAACAGAAACAAGAAAATATGCTCAACACCACTAATCATTAGGAAATTGCAAATTAAAACCATATTGAAATATTACTTTACATCCGTCAGAAAGGCTAGTATCAAAAAGACAAGAAATAACAATATTGGTTATATTGGTGAGGATGTAGAGAAAAGGTAACCCTGTACACTGTTGGTAGGAATGTAAATTGGTGCATTCACTGTGGAAAAGAGTAAGGAGTTTCCTCAAAAAGTTAAAAGTAGAAAAACCATACAATCTAGTAATTCCACTCCTGAGTATTTACCCAAAGAAAATGAAAACACTAATTCAAAAACATATGCACCCCTGTGTTTATTGCTGCTTTATTTAGAGTAGCTGAGATATGGAAGTAGCTCAAGTGTTCATTGACAGATGAATGGATAAAGATATGGTATATATGTGGAATATTAGTCAGCCATAAAAATTTTGCCATTTGCAGCAACATGGATGGACCTTGAGGGTATTATGCTAAGTGAAATAAGTCGGACACAGAAAAACCCATACCATATGATTTCACTTATGTATAGAATCTAAAAACCAAAACAAATGAACAAACAAACAGAAACAGAATCATAAATAAAGAGAACAAACTGGTGCTTGCCGGAAGGGAGAGAGTTGAGAGGATAGGTACAATAAGTGAAGGGGATTAGGAGATATAAAATTCCAGTTATAAAATAAATAAATCACCGGGATGAGAAGTACAGAATAGGGATTATCATCAATAATTTTGTGATAACTTCTGTGGTGACAGATGGTAATCACTTATCATTGTGAGCATGGAGTAATGGATAGAATGCCAAGTCACTGTGTTGTACACCTGAAACTAATATAACATTGACATCATTTAGCTTCGATAAACAAAACAAAACTTACTCTTAGTTCCGTATTTTCCATATTAATTAATACTACCCCATCCATCTGGTTGTTCACTCCCAAATTAAGTCATTCTTAGTATCTTACCCTCTCACTCTCTACATACAGCCCTTTAGCACATCCTCTCAATTCTTCTTCCAAACCATATTTTGTGTTCATCCCCTTTATTTCTTCTCCACTGCTATCATTCTAAGCCAAATCACTTACATCTCTCACCTGAATTACTTGGGAGCCTGATATTTGATGTTCTTGGAAACTCTTTCCCCTTTATAATTTTCTGTATAACAGAGAGAGATACATTTTTAAATGTAAATCTCAGTCTGTTGCTCATATCACTTCCCTGCTTAATGACCTTCAATGATTTTCCACTACATTTAGAATAAAACCCAGATTTTCACCATAATCTCCAAGACTCTATGTGATCTCAATCTTGTTTATTTGTTTGATTTCAGTGTCACTCTCCTCTCTACTAACTACATTACAGCCATAAAATTGGGGTTTCAGCTTCTTTTTTTTTTAAGATTTTTTATTTATTTGACAGACAGCGAAGAGAGGGAACACAAGCAGGAGTAGTGGGAGAGGGAGAAGCAGGTGAGGGAGAAGCAGGCTTCCCGCTGAGCAGGGAGCCCGATGCGGGGGCTCCATCCCAGGACCCTGGGATCATGACCTGAGCCAAAGGCAGATGCTTAATGACTGAGCCACCCAGGTGCCCCTGGGTTTCAGCTTCTTAAACAAGTCAGCCATCCTTTACCTTTGCCCCCAAAATATATTCCTGAAGATTGGGAGTTTAAAAAATATAGAGAAAGAGAGTTACTGGTGTACCATGTATTTTTCCAACCACCTCTTGAGAAGGGGATTCCTTCTCTAGCCTCCAAGCCAAGTAGTTTCAGAAACCTACTCAGAGTTCTCAACATGGTGCCGGAGAGGATGAAGAGCATAACTCCGTAACTTTCACCTGAAGATGTCTGACAGTTGGTGACCTGATAATGGAGAAGTAAAGAACATTATAGGAGGAGAAACCTGGGCTTCCATTGATGGAAGGTTAGTGTGAATTTTTCCAGGAGGCTAAGTGAGCCCTTAGGAAAGGGCAGAACTTGAAATTGATCCCTGTCTGGAGGGCAAGGTATCCCCAGTAGACAGTCTTTATGTATCTGATGGATTGCTGAAAGCCAGAGGCTAAAGGGCCATCATGACATTCAGCTGGAAAGAACATTGCTTGGACCAAGAAACCCTTAGTGAATGGTTAACAGCAGGAATGGTGCTATGGACTGAATGATATCCCTCCAAAATTCATCTATTGAAGCTCTAATCCCAAATGTAATGGTACTTGGAGATGGAGCCTTTGGGATATAATTAGGTTTAGATGAGATAATGAAGATGAGTTCTAATGATGGGAGTAATGCCCTTTTAAAGAGAGACACCAAAAAATCACTTTCTTTCTCTCTCTCTGTTTTTTATTTATTTATTTTTATTTATTTTATTTTTTTAAGATTTATTTATTTGAGAGAGAGAGAGCACAAGAAGGACGGAAGGTCAGAGGGAGAAGCAGTCTCCCCGCTGAGCAGGGAGCCTGATGCGGGACTCAATCCCGGGATTCCAGGATCATGACCTGAGCCAAAGGCAGTCACCCAACCAGCTGAGCCACCCAGGCACCCACTCTCTCTGTTTTTTAAATGAAAGAAATGACTTTGAAAATTATGTGTACATAATAAACGAGATTACTAATGGGACATGTATGAAGGCATTAAAATGGGAGAACTTAGAATGGAACCTGGGAAAACACTCATGTGTAAGGGAGTAGAAGAAGAGGACCCAGTGGAAGTCAAGAAGGAGCACAAAAAGATGTTCAGCATCACTCATCGTCAGGGAAATACAAGTCAAAACCACGATGAGATATCACCTCACACCTGTCCAGAATGGCTAAAATTAACAACACAAGCAACAACAGGTGTTGGCGAGGATACGGAGAAAGGGTAACCCTCTTGCACTGTTGGTGGGAATGCAAACTGGTGCAGCCACTGTGGAAAACAGTAGGGAGGTTCCCAAAAAGTTAAAAATAGAACTACCCTACAACCAGCAACTGTGCTACTAGGTGTTCACCCAAAGGATACAAAAATACAGATTCAAAGGGGTACATGGCAGCACTATCAACAATAGTGCAATATTTCCACAGCAAACTATGGAAAGAGCCCGAAAGTCCATTGACTGATGAATGTATAAAGAAGAGGTGGTATACATACATTCAATGGAATATTACCCAGCCATCAAAAAGAATGAAATCTTGCCATTTGTAATGACGTGGATGGAGCTGGAGTGTATTATGCTAAGCAAAATAAGTCAGTCAGAGAAAGACAAATACCATATGATCTCACTCACACGTAGAATTTAAGAAACAAAACATATGGGAGGGGGGAAAGAGAGAGGTAAGCAAACCATAAAAGACTCTCAACAATAGAAAACCAACTGAGGATTGATGGAGGGAGGTAGGTGGGCTAAATGGATGATGGGTATTAAAGAGGGCACTTGTGATGAACACTGGGTATTATATGTAAGTGATGAATCACTGAATTCACTCTGGAAACCAATATTGCACTGTATGTTAACTAACTAGAACTTAAATAGAAATTTGAAAGAAAAAAAAGAAGGAACAGACACAGAGGGAAAGAAAACCTAGAAATACAGTGTCATGGAAGTCAAATGAGAGGAGTCTGTTAAGCGAGTAGACAATTGTCAAATTTTGCAAAGAGATTGACGGTAATGAGGAATGAGAAAGACCAGAGGTTCCAAAGTTGTTGTGTTTTAATTCCCATATTTAGAAAATAAAGATAGTTGAGATGTTGCTAAACAAACAAAATGAAACCACATAATACAAAACACCAAGCATTGTTTCTAGCAAATCCAGATTTTTAAGAAGGGAATAATAAAGATTTAAACTATCTTATGCACCCTTAGAGAATCATATTGGGCTAGTGTGCTGTGAAACTCAGAGCTGTGTTTTTTTCTTTTTTTACATTGTTTTAAGTTTTCTCCAATTTTAAAGAGTTATCCACAGGATTTGGTTACTGAATATGTGGTGAATTTTTAAACATCATGTGAAATTGCCCACCTTTGCCAAAAGTTTTAATAAACTAGTAAGAATAAAGTCCTTTCTTTATATGTGACTAAAACTGGGATTTTAAAGCCAGGGGAACCTTGCATGTCATCTAGTTTTGCAGATGAGGAGACCAAAGTTCAGAGAGGTCAAGTCCCTCTCAAGGTCACTTAGATAGTTACTGGCAGAAACGGGAATAGAAATTAAGTTTCATGACACCTCTTGAAGGGCATATTTTCACTCTATCTCACTGGTGCTTCTTAAAAATTAGTGACTGGAAAGTAGAAAATGATCATTAGTGACGGGATGAAGCCCAAGCAGATGCTCTGGTGAGGTAAAGCTTATGGCACGGAGCAGAGACACAATTAACAGATACTGTTGGAGTTGCCATGGAGGAAGTGAGTTTTATGACTCATAACAAAACCCCACAAAGGAGAATTCTGGCAGTTTCAGGTCAACTTTCAACAGCCCTTGCTTGAGACCCAGCTTGCTTAATGGGCTGAGCTACCCTGGGTCCTCCTGGGGCTCATTAGATAAATGATGATGGTCTTTAGACCTTGAGATTTGGAGCCGAAGCTGCTTGTGCTGCAAGAGGCAGACCAGCAATGACTGTTAATATCAAAGAGCAATAGATCATTGGAATTTGAATTAGGGGAAGCAATGCCAGTTCTCTTTTGAGGACACAGATATCATGCAAGGCTTGGGATATATGTACGTTGTCAACTTCTTTTAATCACGGAAACTGGAATCAGCAAATTCATATATGAACTCTACCTCCTCATGGTTTTACTTCTTAATTCTGGGTCACACCAATAAATTATCACTTTCTACCCATTGGCTAAGAGATACATGTTGCATTAAAATAAAGCATATAGTAAAAATGGGAGCGTTATTTGCTTCTCTGAGTAGTACAAATCATGATGGGACTGCCACATAATCTAACTCACACCTCTACAGGGCAGGTAAATCCCACATAATTAACTCAGGCAGCCCTTCTCGTGGCTGCTACCAATTTAACATTCAAACCACAGTGACTTAAATTCGTGGTTTTCTTCTCAAGATCTCTAGGACTTCTGGGAAACTGAATAGTAACAATTTTTAATGGGAAAAGTCTTCAAAATATATAAATATGTAAATAAATGAAGGCATCTTTCACCAGTCTCATGGGCTCATAGCCTCTTCATTGGTGGTAAGAAGATGTTCTGGTCCTGTGAAGGCAGAAGAGTAACTTTGAGTTTACTGTCTATGTGGATGATATTTCAGAGTTTAACCAGTTGAAAGAAGTTCTGAACTTACTTCACTATCAGTGATGCCTTTGAGGTTGGGTGTGCTTGACTGCATTTTCTTTTGCCCTCGAAGGGTTTCTCCTCAAAGGGGGGCTGCATTACCTGTTAGAAAAGCTGTGCAAGTGATGCTAATTCTGGGGAGGGTTCATTTCTTGTAAAAGGCTCTGGGGAACTTGGATTGTTCAGTGTTCAATTTTCATCTGAAGTTGGGACTTAGTGAAAATGATAAGATGGGGCTTAGCCTTGCTGGCCTTGTGAGGACTGGGAGCATGCACTAAATCTGCTGACAACTCCTACCTTTTAGTTATGTAAATCTCTCAATGAACAGCATAATCAATCATGAGTTTGCTGCTTATATTAACTTCTAACTTTCACTCTGTTGGGGTATTTTCATAGTGGACTGGAATCAATATTTTGTTCTGCCAGGACTAAACACTAAAGAGTGGTGCATACAGACTCTATAATTCATTTAAAAATATGAATCCTACAATCTCCCTCCACTCACGATTGTTTTTAAAAACTCTCAGGACATTATTTCCTCTTGAGGGATAGATCCTATACTAGCAATCTTGAAGGGGAAAAAAGTTTTATTGTGGGAGGAGCTTTGAAAATGTAAGCTCAACAAATTCCTTAAAAATGTAAATCTATGGTTATCCTTTTTATTTTCCTAATCATGAGTTTTCCAACACTGCCTATAATTTCTTCTTCCTTTGTTAAGCAGGAAAGAGCAAGCTAAAGTTAGAACACAAGCAAAGTGATGAAGGCCAGAGTTTCTCATGAGTTGCTATCAAAATATACTCATTCATTTTTCTTTGATAGCTTTTCTGCACTCTCCATCATTTCTGAATCTGGGGACAGAGAAGAGATCAGATGGATTTGGTGGCTGAAGTAAAAAGGCAGGACAGCTGTGAGCATGAGCTTGCCATGGATGGCCAAGCAGGGAGCTCTGGAACAATGGCTTCTGTTCCATGCTTTGTTGCTGTCCGGCATGTCTTCACTCTCTTCCCCAATTACAGCCTAGTTGCTATAAAAAAATGATGTTAAATTGTTGACTTGTGTTGATTGCTCTTCTAATTTCCCAACTTTTAAGTTATATTCTATGAGAGGCAACCCCAGAAAGTCATCCATTTGGAATGTGTCATGTGGTATGGTGGGAAGGAAGGAAAGGGAGAGAGGAAAGGTGGGTAGTGCATTCACTCCATGATTCTTTGTGAAATTAAATTGCTGCCAACATGTGTCACTCTGACAGATTCCTAAGCAGATTTTAAAGCTTCTTAGAGATGTTTAAGAGGCTGCATTAGCGAGCAGCTGTGAAGATCACCAGAGAGCTGCTGAATGATTCTCTGCCTAAATTGGGCATAAGCCCAGATAACAGAAAGATGGGAAATAGATAAGACAGGGATTTTTCCCCCTACCTCTATGACTCCTTAGGGATTATTGAGGGACCCTGTGAAGACAGAGGAGGTGTGTGGGGCATATTATTCTTATCGTTACTGTCTACAAATGACGAACAGCCCCAAATGACAATGTCCTTGGACATCGGAAGGAAAAAGGGCAAATTTAGAAAGTGTCTTTTCAGCCCAGTAAAGGAATGCCATTGCCCAGCATTTAAAAAAGTAACAACCACAAGTAATAAATAGTGGTTATTCCAAACATGCAGAATTCAGAGGCTGCACGTAACTGCCTGGAAAGCAAAAAAAAAGTTTTTTTCTTTTCTGAAATCAGTGACCGCCAAACTCTGTCGTTAGTAACAATAATTAAAAGGTGCTCTAAGAGGGAATGGATGGATGATTGCCACTAAGAGGCACATTCTCATTAATTTATTACCAATTTTTAACTTTGCTTCATTAGGACATGTCTGTCGAAGGCCATTTAGGACTCCCGGGATTTGCCTGCACTTCACATTGCTTCCATATTGGTTCCAGGAAAGGAGGATCATTTCAGTTTGTTGTTCTCCATGGACCTATATGTACAGGGAGGTGGAGGGGGACCTACTGCCTTGTAAATCTTCCAATCAAGGAAGGGGTCAACTTCTTTAGGATGTTCTTGGGACTTACTGAGTAGGCTTTTAGGAGTTAGTTCTGGGAAACAATCACTAGCTAAGCAAATTTGAAGCCGTCTGCATGTCATTTAGGTTTCTGCCTCAGCAAGAAGTATAAATAAAATTCAACCCTATCCTGGGTAAATTAGAAACCTGGTCTCAAAGATTCTGAAAGCACCTTAGGCTTAAGTTCCATCAGTATCTTTTGCTCGGTGTTTCCGGCTGACACACACTTTCTGAAGATTGCCTCCTGGGAGAGGGCGAACTCTCCTGGATGTCTAATCTTAGAACCACACAGCAGGTGCCACCATAGCTGATAGTAGATGGTTCATCTTAGAGATGTTCTCTACATGAACTCACTGAGCAGAGGACCTTTTTCTTTTTAAAATACTCTTAGTCAAATACATTATTCCTATCATCTCTCTGCCTTAGGGCTAAACATCTAGATCTTTGTCTCTTGGTTTCCCCACGGATATCTCTTGTGATGTGCTATAAAGACATGAACTGATCTATCCCAGACTTGGGCTACCACCAAGGAGACCGGAATTAGGCATTCATTGGCTGTCTTGTCGCATAATTTACTAGAGCTTGTCTTTGTCTCCTATAGGACAGCAAATGACATACCAAATGCCCTTGAACTTTATTTGAAAGGATCAACTATTTAGGAGTCTCTAGGGTGACATTTTCCCCATCATTATCATTGCTTTCATCTCCCCAAAGCCTAACACAAAACTGGTATAAAGCTGACCCTGAGTAAATGAATAATTGAATAAAGTGTCTGTTCATATCATGAATGCAGTGGCCTTTTATAGTCCTCTCCCCACAATGTTAGGTAGAGAAAATCTGACCCAAGATCATCTGAAGTAAATTTTTGAAAAAGAGCTGGAAATCATATTTGCTTTGGTCATATAAATAAAGTATTGCTTTCTTTAATTTGGTGGAAGGCTTGGAATTCTGGATTATGCTTTTAGGTACTTTTTAAACAAAGCAATTAAAGAGAAGAGAACACCCAAATTACCGCGATAAAAATAAATGTGCAAAATGAATCCATTATCTAATACTCATAGAGCACTGTTTACCAATAATTAACAAATCCAACTGATATTAAGAACTTAGCCCCCTCTAATGGAGCAGGCCACCGGGAAATATCAAAGAAATGCTAACAGCTGGGCTTGTTAATATTCTCAGTCTTTTTTCTTTTACAAGGAAAACAAATGGGAAAGCATAAAAGCAATTACACAGTAGTCCTGTTTAAGGTAAAGCATGAGAAGTAAAAGTACTGGCTGGATTGATGGCATTACCATATTCCAGATCATAAATTCCAACACTGGCTACAGGACTATAAAATACTACCAGATTAAGAAGTACTAATATATAAGCAGATGACTTTATTCTTTAGTAAATACTAAGAGAAAGACCCAGCCACAGATCCTAATGGGGATCTCATTTATCTCATTAAATCACCACCACAGGCCTTCTGTTTTCAAGTCAAACCCACATGAAGGAACCCTTCAAATAGCAAAAAGACCATAGAGAATGCCAAATTTCACCTTGCTCTCATGTTTTGTGTTTTATGTCTTAGTTTATTTTAAACCACTGTGAATGTAGTTATTTGAACAGGTAAAAAATAAAAACTAAATACAGAGCTAATCCTTTCAAGAGGTTGCTATCCAATTCTTTGGATTTTCTCTGCCTTCCTCACTCCCTCCTGGATAGGCAAATCACGTCTCATCTCAAAGGTCAATTGGTTGAAGAAGCCTTCC
Organism: Eumetopias jubatus; assembly: GCF_037043125.1. Lineage (NCBI taxonomy): Eukaryota > Metazoa > Chordata > Mammalia > Carnivora > Otariidae > Eumetopias > Eumetopias jubatus. The sequence continues at coordinate 138,685,459 of NW_028274808.1, forward strand.
CTGACTTTTAGACATAGAAAGCTCCCTGGCCATATATAGTGCATGTCGTTTGGGTCATCATACTCATCGTATGTAAGTTTCCAGAGTGCTAAGACACCATTTATCTTTGGCATAGTTCCATTCTTTTCAGTACTCAGTGGAGTGCCTAGCACATGATGGATATTCAATCCGTATTTGTTAAATGAGTGAACAAATGAATTAATGAAAAGCTTACATGGTAAAGATATAATCGTTCCAGCATGGCCCTAAACTAAGTAGAGATTTTTATTTTTTTTTATTTTTTATTTTTTTATTTTTTATTTTTTTTTTAAAGATTTTTTATTTATTTATTTATTTATTTGAGAGAGAGAGAATGAGAGATAGAGAGCATGAGAGGGAAGAGGGTCAGAGGGAGAAGCAGACTCCCTGCTGAGCAGGGAGCCCGATGTGGGACTCGATCCCAGGACTCCAGGATCATGACCTGAGCCGAAGGCAGTCGCTTAACCAACTGAGCCACCCAGGCGCCCATTATTTTTTTTTTTATTTTTTTTAAAGATTTTATTTATTCATTCATGAGAGACAGAGGGATAGAGAGAGAGAGAGAGAGAGAGAGAGAAGCAGAGGGAGAAGCAGGCTCCCAAGGAGCAGGGAGCCCGATGCGGGACTCGATCCCAGGACTCTGGGATCATGACCTGAGCCGAAGGCAGACGCTTAACCATCTGAGCCACCCAGGCGCCCTAAGTAGAGATTTTTAGATAACATTTTAGAGGTATCACCTGGAAGGATACACTTAGGAAACTTTTTAATCAGGAGAACTTTATACTTTTAGGTCTAGAATACATATCCTATATTAGGTAATGGGTCTCAAACCCATGTCTATCTAAGTAGCACCCAACTTATTTAATGTGTGTGTGTGTGTGTGTGTACCCCTTGCAGGTGAAGAGGGCGGTTAGATGCCCTTACAACTTCTTGCATTAGCATGCTTAAATTCCCAGAGGCACATTTGTAGAAGATATTATTCCCTGAGTCACTGTAAGCTCCAGTTCTAAGAAACTACTTGGGTCTCCTGAAAATTTAGATTCAGTTTTAAACCAGAAGAGAATCTAACTAGTTATTATTCATCAGGAACTCATTCTTTGGTTCTTCTTATTCTAGCAGCTTGAAGTAATCATTTTCCTAATCATATTAGACTATCTCCCCCCACACAACAACTTACACTGGGACTCGGGACTTATGCTGAAGGAGTCTAACAATATATGGAAATATTTGAGGATATTATAGCCCAACAAATGAAACTTAAAGCAAAAGATTAGTAAAATCCAAATTTACTAAATGGAGAAGCATTATGATTTAGTACCTTACACTTTGTGTAGTAATCAAAATATTTCAGTTTAAGTATGTCTGAAACAAGTATATAAAAACCAAAATGAATGTTCACACACCTTCATGAATACTAAATGCTAAATGGCTTAGACAGTAAAATAAAACAAAGAAGGAAAAAATAGGCTTAAAATATCATTAATCTTTACTTCAATTTCACCATTTGGAGTAGAGGGGTCTCTTGACATCATTTCAAGCTTTTAGCTGTTTTGGTTTTGAACAGTGATAGTCTAGTGAATTATGAACCTGCTGGAAAATATCTTATTAGCCTTGTTTTGAAATAAGTATGCCTTTATACTTAATTGTACAATGTTGAACTTGAAAATGTTTTGGGGTTTTTAAATTGCTCCTCAGGTTATTTTTATTTAATTTCAAGAAAAATAAAACCCTAACCTTCATAAATACTTCATTTTTGTTTTCATGAATATGTGTGTGTGACAAGTGCCCTTTGTTTCATCTTCATTTTTTATGTATATTTGTACAAATGATAATTCTTATTTTGTTTCATCCATATTTCTGACTGTTTTCTTAGTTTAGATTTCAAAGTAGGTAAATGTAACCAAAGATATTGGAAATAAGAGTTAAATTTAAGACTACTTTTCAAGGAAAATAATTACATCTTTTCCTTGTGTCTATTTTCAATATATAATATTAACATGGATCCAGCATTTTTAAAAAAATAGCGCTTCCAATTTATACTGTAGCATGAGAAATTGCTAAGTATATAGACCCAAGCTTCTATTCTACTCAAGCTAACATTCTTCATATTAAATGCCTAATGACTTCTAGAGAAAAATTGCAATATATCACAGCATCTTTGCACTTAAAACACTATCTACTGGGAATATGTTATAGCAATACAATGTAGTTAACTTCAGTATGATTTAAACTTGTTTCTCTTATTACTAATGAAAGTTTTGGTATCCCAATATACATTATATCATGATAATCTTTTAATCAAATTCAGGAAGGATGGAGGAAGGAAGTGTTTGCATAGCTATGGGTTGAAGGGTTTTAGAATGGATATACCAGAATGAAAAAGGGAGGAAGCCATTCAAATGTTTAGAAATATTGATAAAAGGGTGAAATGTGTTGCTGAAGAGAGAAGGAAGCAAATTCAGGAAGACTTGATGGATTAGGTAAGTGTCTCCATTAAGTTCAAGGCCTAATGTAATAGAATAATAGAGTGAAAACTGAATGAGTAAGAGTATTGTCAAAGTGGGCCAATTAAATTAAATTTTCAAGGGTGGGGCAGCTCCCAGGATGGTTAGGTAAGGTAAAAATCAAGAGAATGTGCTGTGGAAATGGAGAAGAGATACCAAAACTTTGAGACTACTTAATTGACAAAGTAGTGACCAAATTGGGGGGAACATTTGGGGTCTGAGGGTACCTATGATCTAGATGCCACAGTTATCAGTGAATTGGTCAAAAGGCACTTGAATGTAGGCAAAACTTCAGCAGGGTAGAAGGCAATAGACAGAGAGCCAGAGCTCAGAGAGGAGAGACTAGCTCCAGGGAGTCAGAACAATGAATCTGTGATCTAAAAGCCACAGTGAAGAATTGTAGAAAGCCAGTTTTGTTGTTGTTGTTGTTTTCACAGAGAAAAAGCAGGCTCCATTGTGAAAACTGCAAAGAAGTGAGGGTTCTTTAGGGATGAGCCAAGTTTCCATAATGGAAAGAAAGTGGAAGGAACACTGTGTGAAGAAAATGAGAGAACACAAGATAGCAGACACTGATGGTGTTCCACTCGGATTCCATCTAATCCTTTTTACTGGTTTTGTGAGCTCCCCGCACCCCATCCACGTCCCCATCCCCGTACCGTCACCACCGTAGTTCAGTAGCCTGGCCTTTGTAGGGTTTCTGGATTTACAAATAAAAATATAGAATAAAAATGTAGAATTCCAATTAAGTTGGAATTTCAGGTAGACAACAAGTATATATATATATATATATATATTTTAGTATGAGTTTGTTCCATGCAGTGTTTGAGACATACTTATATTAAAGAGAATTTGTTGTTTATCTGAAATTCAAATTTAATAGGATGTCTTGTATTTTATCAGGCAACCTTTTAAGGGGAACAGACTTGTAGGTATAATTTAGGCTCCAGAGCTCCTGTGTGGGATCAAGTGAGGCTAAATCTTTGCCTGAAGGTGGAGCCCTGCTTGACTTCTTCCCTCTCCCTGCCCTCCTCCCCTCACTCCCTTCCAGGTCTCTCCTGGTACCATGGTGAGTCACTTACACATGATTCTTTGTCTTAGGGTTTGCTTCCGTGGCATACAAATTATGACGAGGACTTTATTTAAAGAGAGACTGAGTATAAGAGTGAAAGAGTTTGTAAGGAGGTCAGCAATGGGATCATGAGTCAGGAAGAAAGCAAAAGGAAGGAACCCCCCCCACGCCCCCCCCCACCTCTAGTTTTATAGATGAGGAAATGTCACTTGGAAAAGTTCCTTAACTTGCCAGGCTAGTATAGTTAGAAAGTGGCCTTGCTGAGGATCAAATATAAACAATCTGATGCCAAAGCCTTTGCCCATGTCTGCACACAATACTCCTTAAGGCAGAGGAACAGGGTAAGTGCCTTGACAACGTACCACCAGGTGCCATCTGCACTGTGAACAATACACACATGTTAAAGCAATGAGCCCGGTTTATATTTTACGTGGTGCCTCTGAGAAACAGAGATCAGAGCGACGAATGGAATGGACTGACTTCAGGGTCCAAGGCCTGAAAGAATTTGGTAAAACTGTTAGGACCCAGAGCTAGGATGCTTCCGGGTGCTTCCTGAGGGTGGAAGCCTCTGGCAGCCTCTCCCTCATACCCTAGGAGCTGGAAGAGAAATCAGCTTTCCAAATGCCCTTAATGGCAGAACATACACAAGCTCTCAGAGAAGTTTCCAGTATGAATCACATATATGCTTATAGGCACACCTTTCTCCCTTATTACTTAAACTTTCATTAGGAAACATATTCCGGGTTAAAAAACACAAACATTTTTAGGTGAAAACATGAGGATGTTATTTTAAAATATAGTTACTTACTTAAAGATTCATGTGATACTTCCTTTGTGATTTTTTTTACTATGACCTATTTTTTCTTTTGTGTTCATTAACACACATTCCTTAAATATGAAATATTTGTGGTATTTAATAAATAATAATAGTGTTTTTCAATTGGAGATTAAAAGTTTGGAGAATGTGTGGCTGGGGAATGTGAAATATATCTTTGGCATTTGGACAGCTGTGGCTCCAAAATTTGGAGTTAAAAGGCAAGCAAAGAATGTTTTATTGCCAGTATCTAAAACAAATTTTATTGGAAACTTTTATGTTTGCAGGTTTGAGTAGTTTTTATAGTGAGGAGTTCTGAAAACTGCCATAAAATTTTGCCTTGGGGGTTATGATTACATTTGTATCTTTCCCAAACTTATATAAATAAAGAAGACAGTTTTTACTGTGAAAGCTTAAAAGGTTAGAGATGTATTTGGTCTGTGATGAACCCTTTATAGGTTTGATGTTACAGGAATTTATTTTAAAAATATCAATAAAAATACAACTTTAGAGGTCCTGATAAAGAAATTGCAGGAAACTTGATGTTGAAGTTTCCATTCAAATAGACTCACTAAAGATAATTTAATTAATTTATTGTACTATGCAAAGTATCTTTAATATTAGCTGATGCTACAATTTTACATGGTCATGATATGTGGTTTACAATGGCTTTTGTTTTGTTTTGTTTTGTTTTTGATGGCTAGGCAGTAATAGGAGGTGGATTTTTTCCTTGCTAGAGCTGTTTCAGCATAGGCTGGACAATCACGTAGTTGGGAAATTATAGAGGAAATCAACACATCTTAGAGGAGACCAGATGAACCTTAAAATCCTGTTCCAAACCTGACACTGTAATTTTTAATCTGTAAGGGGCATAATTTAAAAATAATATGTGGAAAATCCCCCTTTCTCCTTTTCCTTCATACCAGAGGTTTTATCCTACAAAAACACATTCTGTACCAGAGAGAGAAAGAGGAGGTAGAAGGAAGAAAGAGAAGGAGGAAATATTTGTGGTATAAATCATGTATTACACACGATTTAAAATAACTATGTAAAGAAGAAAGTATTTCCTCATTTTCTAAGTGAGGTAACTGAGTTAATGCGGAGCTGGAATCCAAACCTGAGTGTAGTGTCCTTGATACCCTGACAGTTACTTCCCTAATTTATCAATTTTTAAATTTTACTACTTAGAATGCAAGGTGAGGTGAAAAGTGAGAAAGTGACTGTCTATCATATATAATAATATATAATAGATAATATGGGCTTGGGCTTCAAAGGCAATTGTCTCGATATTTCTGGGTGAGTCAACCAACAAATATCTATTGGGCACCTATTATGTGTCAGATACTCTACTGGACACTGTAGATTCTGCAGTAAACAAAGCAGATAGAGTGCTTGCCCTTAGAAAACTTGCCTTCTAGTGGAAGAGAAGACCAACAATACGCATAAATAAAATTCCAAGCCTTGATAAGTGCTTTGAAAATAAAAAAAAAAAGAAAAAAACCTTCACGCAAAACAGCAGCAACGACAACAAAAACCCCCTAAATTTGGTTTGGGTAAGAGTGGAAGGGGCTGAGGATGGGCAGAAAGGTTGAATATAGTTTGTTGAGAGCACTGAAAGCCATGGTAATGAATTTGGGCTTGACCTTGCAGGCGGTGGTGGATCCAATATGAATTTTTTTTTCTAGAAAAATCACATGACAAAATTTGTGTTCTAGACAGTTTCTGCCCCGGCTGGTGTAGAGACTGGAATGGAAAGGAAAGACACAGAAGACAGGAGGAAGAATTCTGGTAGTTCAGGAAATGGTGATGACATTACCAAACTCATGAGGACAGACTGCAAACTGTTAGTGAAATCTACGGCCCAGTATTAGTGACTGGCTCTAAAGAAGGAGGAAGGCGATGAGCTGTATGGTGGCTGGGCTTGCTCATCTTGGATGCAAAGATAGCTCTCTTAGTTTAGAGAGACAAAAGACATAGGAGGGGGCTGGAAGAGGAATAAGATGTTTTCCCACAGATTATAAATTAGGTTTTTGGACAAATTGAACTTAGGATACTTGTGGCAGCCTCTAAGTTGATTTTTTTCAGTAGGCATCTGGAAATAGACAGGTTTCCTCACAGCAGTTGGGTTGAAATAAAAATTAGGAAGTTAACAACTAGATGTGTTAATTGAAGCTATGCTATGAGAATGGATTAACGATGTTACAGAATTTGGGGGAAATGGATGTTGGGTATACATTAAGAAATATTGGTGATTAACATGCTTTTTTCCCTAAGTAATATCTTTAGAAGCTAATATAATAAGCACCAAAACTACTTAAAAAATACAGACAACAAGGGAAATTTCCCTGGAGTGTGTGCCCTCTCTTTGCTGCCTTGTTCCCACCCGTCTCTTTCATTCTGTCTGTCTTCCACATGTACTTGGTTCTAACAGTATTTTAAGAGATTCTCAGCCTTTTCATTTTCTTTGTGGTAAAGATGACTCTTAATTGAAGAAAATTAAGTCAGAGGAAGAAGAATGCCCTAGCATCAACCTTGTACAGATGAATAGGAAGGTTAGCATGGTATACTGGAAAGAGTAGGAAATACGTTGCTAAAAATCTTGCGTGTCCAGCCCAGCATTTCGACCCACTAACAGTATGGTCATTAGTGTCATGGACATTAACCCCTTTGAATTTCTGTATACACTTCACAGGATTGTAACAAGTATCAAATGAAATGATATATGTAGATGTGTTATGTACAGGACTGTACAGATACTAGGTTTTCATCTACTGTCTGGCTTACTCAATTAATGTTTTTTGAGTGAATGATCACCTCTATTAAGGATTCTTGGGTCTACTCCTATAGATCTGTCAGTCTCCATAAAATTGTTTCTTTAAGCATTTATAGCTGCCAGGATTTCTGGCCTTAAGTATGTTTTTAATACAGTCTTTTATTTTTTGTTGTTGCATTGGCTTTATCTTAAATAACAAATGTATTAAATTATTATATGTGTATCATATAATTAGTATTAAATTATGCTAACAATAATACTAATTTGTTTCATTTTGATTATCCCCTTTCAAAATGATCTTGATTTCTCTTTTTCTGTGAATCTTTTTCATTCACTTTTCAACTATATACAAAGAACATAAAAATATTTAAAATACTCTAGAAAACTAAACATAAAGTTATAGCAACCAGAGAAGGCTATCGTTTAATTAAGTTTTCATTCAGCCATGATTTTTATATTGCCTACTAACTTGTATTTACTTCTAACATTTTTTCTTACTGTAAAATATTCAAAATTGACCTGGAAGCTTGTCTTAAAAACTTGAAACTTAAACACCGTGATTATTTCTTAGATCCTGTTCCGGACCTCTGCGTATAATTGTATGATTTCTGAGGGGCATGCACTCCAGTCTGCAGCTTGCTTTCTTTTCCAGGAGATTCAGTAAAGCTCCATTCCATGCTATGGCAAGAGATTTGGGTAGATTGCAGTCCAAATCTAGTACAAATAAACTGTGGAGATTAATGATAGTGAAAACATAATACTAGACTATAAGCTTTATGAAAACAAAGGAAATGTCAGATATTTTTAATATATTTTCAAGATCTAGCAGAGAAGTGACTCATAAAAGCTAATGATGATGGGTGCCTGGGTGGCTCAGTTGGTTAAGCGACTGCCTTCGGCTCAGGTCATGATCCTGGAGTCCGGGGATCGAGTCCCACATCGGGCTTCCTGCTCGGCAGGGAGTCTGCTTCTCCCTCTGACCCTCTTCCCTCTCATGCTTTCTCTCATTCTCTCTCTTTCTCAAATAAATAAATAAAATCTTTAAAAAAAAAAAGCTAATGATGAACTAATAAATGGTGTGTGAAGCAAGTTTTAGGTTATGACTTCATAAATGTTGTTTCATGCGATTAAGAATTTCTTTCTTTAATAAATTAGAAAGCATGTAATTTTTGTCCCCTGGCTTCTGGCTAGTCCTTCAACATACCCAGCTTGTTCCTATTTTGGAAATCTTAACTTGAATAATTTTTTCTGAATGGAATTCTCTTCCCCTCATAGACCTTTATATAGTTTGTTCCCTAACTTGATTCAGATCTCTCCTCAGCTGTCCTTCAGAGGGTCATTGCTTGACCACCTCATTTGGGTTTTTTTCTGCCTTGTCCCTAATTATTAGTCTCTGTCTTCTTTTCCTAATATATATATATATATATATTATATATATATATATATGATTTATTTATTTATTTAGAGAAAGAGTGTGTGAATGGGGATGAGATGGGAGGAGGACAGAGAGAAAATCTTCAAGGAGACTCCCCACTGAGTGGGGAGCTGGATACAAGGCTCGATCCCAGGACCCTGAGATCATGACCTAAGCTGAAATCAAGAGTCAGCCACTTAACTGATGGAGCCACCCAGGTGCCCCTTTTCCTAATATATTTTTATTTATAGTATTTATTGTTATGGGTAATTAACCATTTCTTTGTACATTTGTATATTATTGCCCCCCCACCACCACTTACACACACAGACACACACGACACACACCGGGTTATAAAGTTTATACAGGCAGGGATCTTGTCTGTAGAGATCACTGCTATATTCCCAAAGCTTAGAAGAGTGCCTGGAAAATATTAGGTGCTCAATAAAAGGTCTGTTGACTTGATAAATGAATTTCTGATATTTATATTTGGTTTATCTCCCAGAAATCCTGGAAGATCTTTGAGAGTAGAAATTAAATCATATGTCCTACTAATCCATGGTAAGATTCAAGTTACTGAGTAAATATTTAAATGTACCATTTACTGGGGACTTGCTGTAAGCCAGGCACGTGGATTTTCTCACTCAGTCTTTGAAACAACTTTCTGGGGTGGTTATTATTATCCCACTTTGATGGTAAGGAAACTAACACACAGAAAATTTAAGTCATTACCTCAAAATCATTCAGTTATCAAGTGGCAAGGCTGGCATTTAAATCCCATTTAAACACAAAACCCTATGCTTTCTGTAGAATTCTCCAGAATGGAAACATACTGAATTTTGTTTCTATTTTATGATCCACAGCAAAATTTTCCACAGCCTACCCAAAACTAAACCGGCAATTCAATCCTGTACTCCACAATTTGGCCTGATGTAAATGCTCTCATATTGGAAACATATTTTCCAGCCCCCAAAACTAACTCTCAGACTCCAAACATAACCTCCATGGATGGAAGGGCCTCCCAATTTTTCTTCTGTTATGATTCTTTCATCCAGAACATTTTACTACCATATCTTAGCACCTGAGTGAATGTTATCAGTTTCATACCTCCCCCATTGAGGTCATTTATGCAACTTCAGTTCATTAGAAACTGTGTTACATATACGCGAAATATAAAGTGATTTCATGGAGAACAAAAGTTGTTTAACCATTACTGACAAAAATAAATACCAAATTTTTCAGTACAGCATTGGACCCCAGTATATGAAATGAAGGAGAGAGCTGTCAAAGGAAACTTGCACCAGATGTTAAACAGGTTGGGTAGACTATTGGGGCAGGCAAGAGAGAGTGAACTCAACTCCCTTGAAACAAAATTCAGGAGAAATTTTAAGAGCTGGGGTGAGCTAGTGGAAAAGTACTGGAGGACATTAGGGGGGAGGTTGGTCAATGTCATTAGGTCATCTGTGTTTGTTAACAGAAGTTAGGCTCCTACCCTCCCACAGAGACTGGCAGGTAGGGGCACTATCTTTCTTGATCAAAGATCAAGCAAGATACTTCCTGGGTTCTGGAGAAAGACATTCCCAGGTTGTAAAACTGTCAAGAGATTGGGAGAAGATTTACATCTCAAAGGGGCAGAGAAAGAATTTACAATATAAATTTTCTAATATAAGTCCTATAAGAAAAGGGAGATCCGGGGCTTAGGAGTCAGGAAGAAAACTGTCTAAAGTTGAGTCGAGCTGTGGGAAATAGTAGGACCCCCTTGCTCAGTATTAACAGGTTGTCATCAATATATAACAAATATTTTTGTCCATAGACTTGGGTAATAATTGTGTCTAGCTAATATCAATAAATAGCTTTGGATTTTTCTCTTGAGTCTGCCTTGTAGGGTGATAATTACTGCAGTTTATCAGAGGAGTTGTCATGAACCATAAAATAAAGGACCCTTTTGTCTATTTTGGAGATTACTATCTAGTGAGGGCTTTTGGGGAGATAATTCCCCCAATTTATTAACTAACCCAAAGGGCCAATTCTAGAGTGGGAATTCCAGATCTTCCTTATGACAGGTCTGTGGGTAGAAAAAAATATTTCTTTTTTTTTTTTTAAAGATTTTATGTATTTATTTGACAGAGAGAGACACAGCGAGAGAGGGAACACAAGCAAGGGGCAGTGGGAGAGGGAGAATCAGGCTTCCCGCAGAGCAGGGAGCCCGATGCGATGCTCTGGGGCTCGATCCCAGGACCCTGGGACCATGACCTGAGCCGAAGGCAGATGCTTAACGGCTGAGCCACCAGGCACCCTAGAAAGGATTATTTCAGAAAGCTAAACTTTACATGCTTCAGAAAACAGCATTAGTTATGGTATTTAATAGCTGTGTTCCTGAAAGGTATATGAGTATAGAAATTTTGCAATGGACTTCTATTTTAAATCTGATAAAATTTATTCATTCAACAAATATGTATTGAGCACATTATGTACTATGTGCCAGATATACTTCTGAACATTGGGGATTCATTAATGAACAAAAATGCCTGCCTTTCTGGAACATGTATTCCAGGTTGGGGGGCGGGAGGGAGACAGTAAACAATAAATGTAACACATAAGTAAATTATAGAGTATATTAGACAGTGATGAGTGCTAAAGCAGGTAAAAGGGACTGAAAGGGCAAAGGGTAGAGCAGGGACAGGTTATCACATTAAACAGGGTTTTCAGGGCAGGCCTCATTGAGTAGGTAAAGTTGAGCAAAAACGTGGAGGGGGTTAACTCTGAGGACATCTGAGGGAAGAGTGTTTTCAGCAAAGGGAACAGCAGTGCCCTGTCCCATAGCTAGGAGCCTGCCTGGTGTTCCTGGGACAGCAGAAGTTCAGTGTGGCTACAACCCGGTGATGAAAGGGCCTGGGTAGTAAAGTCAGAAGGGGAGTGGTGAAATCTTTTTTTTTTTTGAAAACTGCATACACTCTGGGGGGCAAAGGATGAAGCTAGGGGAACAGTTAGGTGTTTATTAAGGTAAATCACCCTTTAAAGCAACTGCACATTACAAAAGCAAATACTATTTTGCATGTGGATTACTTCATAAATTATACATTTTATTAGTTCAAGTTTTGTTGAATACCATGTTTGTATAATAAAAGCTCACCTATAATTTCAAAATGTTGATGAAAACAGCAAATTAACTTACAATGAGACAAAAATTGATCACCCAAGTAATAAAAACAGTTTATTTATTTATAGAAGATTTTAGTGACTTCTTTCACTTCTTACCTAATTGATTGTCATCCTATTAGCATCCAAACAGACTCTGGTTGTTTGACTACCATAATCTTATGAAAATGATATATACCTCAGTCTCCCAGACAAGGCTTTTCTTTGAATAGCACTATACTGTTATCCCAAGAAAAGTAGAGGCATCAATATTTTCCAGACATTTGGATAGAATGCTTAGCATCTATTGAGACCATCCTCTGCACACTATCTTTGACTTGGTACTGTGAGGACCAATTCTAAATCCATATATTTATTATTTTTCTTAGTAGTGGAAGAACATCTTCTGATATCCATGGGATCTTTATATCAAACACATTAATTTCAGAGAATCTTGTGAAATCAGAAAGATGGATTTACATGAACTCAGGGTGTCTACCAATTCTATGATTCAATGACCCTAGTGGACAAGGCACCATTTGTATCGGAGATATATGCAATGGCATGCAAGTGAAAATTATACTCTGGCTATTTTCTGTTTTTAATTATCTTAGAAAACAAAACAAGAAACAAAACTATTTCCAAATCCTGCCAAGTATTTGTTGTCACCTACTTGAAAAAGGAGAAATTTTACCTAAAGAATTGACATAACCATAAGAAATGCCCCTATCCAGTTAATGTCAAATACTCTATTTTGTCCATTGATGCATGGTTCAGAAATTCTTTCACAATACAAAGAGGAAATTGGAAAATTTTTAGTTCCAGCTTTATTAATTTGGAGTTTTATTCTGTAGTTCTGATTTATTTCCTATAGTCAATAATATCTCCCTGCTTTAGATACTTAAAAATTCGACTTTTGGGCATATCTAAAGTGAGACTTTTGATATCCAAATAATACTGTGATCTTCAAAGTCTAATAGTTTTTTTATTGACTGCATTACTTCCTTTCATATAATTTTAAATACATTTAGTTAGATCCCTTTACTCTCTAGAACAGTAGCCCTTAATCTCCAGTATGTATGTGAAGAAGAACATATTTAAAATGAAGCTTCTTGGTCTCATCTGACCCCTAAACCCGGGATAGTAAGATTAAGAAGCCAGGGAGCTATATTTTTAACAACGTTCCTGTTGATTCTGACATAGTTCCACACAGCAAATGCAGCACTTTAAAATAAATCAACTATTGAGACATAATATACATGCAATAAAATATGCATATTTTATACAGTCTCATGAGTTTTGAAAATGCATAAACTGCATACAAACCATCCCAATCAAGATATAGAACATTTGTATTACCCTATAAAATTACATTGCACCCCACCCCGGCAACCAGAAATCTGATTTCACTCACTATAAAATAATGTTGCTTTTTCTAAAATATCACATAAATGGAATCTTGCAGTATGTACACTTGTGTCTGTCTTCTTGTTTAACATAATAATTTTGAGCTTTATCCATGTTCTCATGTGCATCTGTAGTTTGTTCCTTTTTATGGCTGAGTTGTATTCCATTATATATGTATACCATAATTTGTTATTCATTCTGCTCTATAAGGACATTTGTGTGGTTGTACTTTTAAGATATTATGACTGAAGTTACTATAAACATTTGTATACGAGTCTTTATTTAAACATAAGATTTTATTTTTCTTAGAAAAATATGCAAGAGTGAATTGCTGGGCCAAATAAATACTAAATCTTTATTTAACTTTATTAGAAACTGGAAGACTGCATTCTCACCTGCAACAGTTGTTGCAGTTGTTCTATATCCTCCATCGACACTTGGTGGTTAATCTCTTTAATTAGATATTGCAGTATAGTTGAAATGTTATTACAGTGTGGTTTTAATTTGCATTTTCTTGATGGTTAATGATGGCGAACATCTTTTCATGTGTTTATTAATTATTTGTATATTTTCTTTTTTGAATTGTCTATTCAAGTCTTCTGCTCATGTTTTAATTGGTTGTCAAACTTCTTATTGCATTGGAGGAGTTCTTTATGTATCCTAAATAAAAGTTCTTTGTCAAATATATGTATAGCAAATATTTTTTCACAATGTATCTCTATATTTTCTCGATGGTGTTGTCTCTTGATACATCAATCCTTTTATTATTAAGTAATGTCTCTCTATCCCTAATAATACACTTCATCATGAATTCTACCTTTTGAGTATATATATATGTATATATATATATATATATATATATATATATATATATATACATATATTCAGCTTTTGTATTGGATGGTATTTCATTTCTTTTTTTTTTCACCCAACCTGTCTCTATATTTTAACTATCTTGTAGATACCATATAGTTAGGTCTTGTTCTTTATATAATCTTATAAACTCTGCTTTTTAAATGAAATATTTATTTCATTCATATTTAATGTAGTTATTTGTATAGTTAGAATTTGTTAAATTTTTTTCGAGATGACTTGTCAGAATTCCAAGGGATTAACCAAACACAACTTGACAGGGCTCAAACGTCAAATGTTGTCTTCCTCTCAAATCTCATCAAGATTTTAGGATTTGTTATGGTAGGTCTGAAGTAATCTTTTTTCTGAATGAGTTTGGTACTTAATCCTAAATTCTGACTTTTCTAGCATCTTAGCTTAGATACCTGGGGGTTTTAACAAAGTCTATCCTCTCTGCCTGGGCTGGGACTCTAGAATCTCCCATCATTGTTTGACTTCAGTATCCCCATTCTATTCCCAACCCCATTAAGGCAACTTTCTGGTAAACCTGGTGCAGTCTTACTGTGTACCTGTCAGGTCCAGCTCTTGGTCAAGAGCTATGAGAAGTCCCATCCAGACTTTGGGAACCTCCACTCCTACTCTGTGGAACCACCTTTCTACAGTTGCCCAGCTATGCCAAATCTAATCATTTCATCAGTCCCAAAGTGCGGTTTTTGCCTCCTCAGCTTGTCAGGCCATGGGCTCCTGAGAGTCCTATGCAATGGTGGGGAAATTAACCATATGAAGAGAACAGACTGAAGATGGGGCTCACTCTATGAGTTTCCCTTCTTTCAGAGATCATAGTCTTGTACAGCCTATTGTTTCCTACCTAAAAACAGTTACCCTTGTATAGCACAGTTTTATAATTGCTTATGTGGGAAAGGCTAGATTACTACTCTCTCATAGAACAAAGTAGACTTCGGAGAATAATAATTTTTAACCTTTTAGGACATTTCGATAATATGCTGAAAGCTATAAACTTATTTCTGCAGCCTTAACAGATACATTATTTAGATCATCTATAGCCTATATTTCGACCATATAGTCAAAGGGGGAGAAGTGGAGATTAGAAGGAGTGCTTCTGTTAATTTTTACTTATGTCTTAAGTAATTTAAATAATGGACAACTTGTTGTATACAATTTTCTGATATTTTAATTATGCATCATACTCCTAATTATTGAAAAAGGACTTCGTCACATTTACATGCAGTCATCTTTGTTAGATATTTAAATTGCAACCCTTGTTTTCTTTTTTCTGGCATTTTTTATAGCATTAATCATTTCATTACCATGAAATATTGTGAGTCAACTTCTTTTTTTTTCTTAAGATTTATTTATTTGAGAGAGTGTGTTTGTGGAAGAGGAGGGGCAGAGGGAGAGAGAGAATCTCAGATTTCAAATTGACTCCCTGCTGAGGTGGGGGCCCAAGGAGGGCCTCAATTTGACGACCCTGAGATCATGACCTGAGCCGAAATCAAGAGTTGGACACTTACCCGGCTGAGCCACGCAGGTGCCCCTGTGAGCCAACTTCTTTTAAGTAAGTCTGTAGTATTTAGTTACAGTGAGATTTTATTGTATTTTATTTTAACCAAACCCAGGAGTCCCTTCCATTTAACTTATGAGTTTATGACATTTATCATTGTAATAACATTTTCATTTAACTTTGCGGTCCTATTTTACTCTTTTGTGTAACAGTTTTTTCCTTAATTTATTATTTATGCTTAGTTATTTTGAATAATTGGGAAAAGGTATAGCACTGTCTTTAATTCTAGTAGTTGTTACTTTTATAAACTTATATAATAGTGATAAAACATATTTCTTAATCTATCACCCTTAGAAATGAGGCAGTATCTAATGAATACCAATTGTGAAATAGGAATAAATTAGCATACTTATAAACATTTTCATTCCTCTCTCTTTTTACTGTTTCCCAAGTTTTATTAATTTGCTCTGAGACTTTTTCCTCCAATCAAATTTAGCAAAATATTATTATAATTTGTTACATGGTTGCCTCAATGATAACCTTAGGTCCATGTTTAGAGAGTCAGTGATTCCTGCCACCCCTTTCATACCACACCTCATGGTTGGTTAATTTACACCTCAAGGAAAATTGAGAACTTAGTTTATTCCAGGCAATGTGCCAGGAACTAGGGATTCAGCAATGGGTAGGGTAGCCACTAACTATGTCCCTAATAGCAGTTCTCAGTATAGTAAGTGGAATTTCCAAATGAGGAAAGAAAAGTTGCTTCACTTTTCTTGTACTTTCAAAAATGTTCATTTAAAAAACTTTCTTTCGTATCATTCTTTTACTTTTCATTGATATCTCATTTGATAGTAGGAACCTCTGTGGGCACTCTAGTTTCATTATTTCATTTGTGTTTCGAGGCATACATACTTGACATTTTAAATTTTTATTCTATTTAATTCTTATGGCTTCATAAGCAGCTCTTCGGTTTACCTCTGAGTAAAACATTTCCCTTGTTTCGTCTGCTTCATTCACCCTCACATATTTGTTTTGAACATTTGAAATTGTGCTTGTTCAATGGTGTGTGAGTTTGAAATGCCAGGGGAAATAATTGGACAATGAAACCTACTCAAAGTTTAAAATCTTAATTACGTTTCTAATGTTCTATCAGTTGTCAGAAGCCCTCTATGTTGAATCCTAAACAGTTACCAGGAAGTTCGTGTGTCTTAAAAAGTATCCTGGGAATGAATTTTTAAAGCACGTCTCAACTCATTTCATTTCAGATCTCTTTCCATTCACAAATCATTACCATTCCCTTTCCAAGTTTCTGGTGAGAAAGAAATCCCTGAGAGATAGATTGAAAAAAAAAAGTATCTAAATTGTCAGATGCAGTAACAGGGAAGTTCTAAAAGGTAGAATTTTGTTTCCTTTCTAGATCAGGAGTTCCCTGCCATTCAGTGGTGGTCTATGAAGTTATTTCTCTAATTTATTCCTTTGTAAAATGATAGGAGGAGAAAGAAAAGGTTACAGCAGTCACCCTTAAATCACTACTCTGAAAATTCAAGAAGCTATCATGGTCTGGGTGAGCCCACCTGCAAAAACTTTTGGGAAGAAGGACACCTGAGCTGCCTTCAACAGAATATTTTTTCTTTTTTTTTTTTAAGATTTTATTTATTCATTTGAGACACAGAAATACAGAGAGAAAGAAAGAGAGAGCATAAGCAGGGGGAGAGGCAGAGGGAGAGGGATAAACTCCCTGCTGACCCAGGAGCCCAATATGGGTCTCGATCCCAGGACTCTGGGATCATGACCTGAGCCAAAGGCAGACGCTTAACCATCTGAGACACCCAGGTGCCCCAGAATATTTTTTTCTTAAAGAATTCTATGATATAATCTTCTTCAGAAAAACTTTACTTTATGTATCTGAAAACTTCATAATGTGATTAGTACATAAAAGACTTTATTATGTCTTGTGTAATAAAATAAAGTTTTATTTTATTATTTATTTAAAAAATTTTTATTGACTATCTTTTCCCAAACTTTAATCACTTCTTTTCTCCACAAAACATTTAATAAGAGTTTGTTGTTTTGGGATGCCTGGGTGGCTCAGTCAGTTGAGTGCCTGCCTTTGGCCGGGGTCGTGATCCCGGGGTCCTGGGATCGAGTCCCGCGTCGGGCTCCTTGTTCAGCGGGGAGTCTGCTTCTCCCTCTCTCTCCCTCTGCTTGTGCTCTCTCTGTCAAATAGGTAAAATCTTAAAAAAAAAAAAAAAAAAGAGTTTGTTGTTTTTATTGTTATCCTAGGAAGTACAGTTTGAAAACCTTGCCTAGGAAAATGCCTCACATGAAGCCTAAGACTTTGATATTTAATAGTTTCAAAGGAATAAAGAGGGTGACAGAAACTCATTTTATTTTGTACTTGACCAACTGGAACACACTAACACACTTACATCCATACAGAAAGATGCTTCATTGAAAAATTCTCTCTCTACACCTAGACTTAACTCTAGGAATAAGATGAATATGTGGCTCCTTGTCCCCCAAATATTAACCTCATTCCTATTATTCCCAAATATTAACACCTTCTATATCAGTTTAATGCATAAAAATGAAATCTCATTTAAGCTAATATTATTGGTTATAAGTTCACTCTAAAGTATTAAATATTTAGGGGCACCTGGGTGGCTCAGTCAGTTAAGCATCTGCCTTTGGCTCAGGTCATGATCCCAGGGTCCTGGGATCGAGCCCTGCATCGGGCTCCCTGCTTGGCGGAAAGGCTGCTTCTCCCTCTCACACTTCCCCTGCTGTGTTCCCGCTCTCGCTGTCTCTCTCTCTCTCTGTCAAATAAATAAATAAAAATTTTTAAAAATAAATAAATAAATAAATAAATAAATAAATAAATAAATAAAGTATTAACTATTTAAAAATTCCTTAATTCCAAATGGATTCCTTAAGTTGAAAGGCAGAATGGAACAGAGTTAGTAAAATCATGAGTGAAGTGAACAACTTTTTTGAGACTCGGAAGAGGAAGTTTCTTCAAGACAGAGGCTGAGGGACTGGAACAAAGATAACATTTCCTGACTTGACAGTTTTGTCTACCCATTACCCACTCTAGCTGTACTACATAAAATCATTCTCAAATGCACATTTCTAAAGTGATTTCAGAAAAGAACGTACCAACTATTATTCAATGGTATTATGTGACAAATGAAACTTTGTACCCTTGTCAACATTAAATGTTAAAAAAAAATTTTTAATGCTTGCTAGTTTTATTCAGAAAAATCTCTCATTATTTGTTCATTAGAAGTTCTTTATTAGTAAGGTGAAATATTTTTAATTTTTCTGTGAATTATATTTCAATCATATCATGCAACATATGTTGGCTATGTAGAGTCTGATGATGTCATCTGTAATAATTCTGTTCCTTTATTTCACTTCCATTCTTTCAATTGTTTTGCTTTATGAACATATTCAGTGAGAACGAGATAAAATAAAACCGATCAATTTTTTGCCTTGTCTCAGTAATCCTAAGGGATGATTTGATGATAAAGTTGCTCAAAACTGTGAGGAGAATACAGTGGAAGATTGTTTATACATTCTATTTACCATGCTGTTTTTAATTTGGCTGAATACCACAAATGTCAGAAAATAAAGATGCTTGCTATCACCTTTATTAGTTAACAATTTAAAACAGCTAGGCATTTTGTTATACCAAGAAAAGGAAGTTATGTAAAATTATTAGAAATAGCAGATAAAAAGTTCATTTTAAAATCTAAAGACAACTGTTGTTATAGAATCTATAGATTACCCCAAATTTTGGGAGATCTTGGATTGTTTATATCAACTGTATTATGGAATAAAATAGCTATCTTCCCCACTGAAAAGCTACAGTTTATCATTTTTCTCCTTGTACTGAAATCTAGATGAAATCCAGATGAATTATTTTACATAGAAAGCAAATTCTAATTTCTAGATATTCAGGAAATAGGTGCTCAGTCTTATTGATGGAAAGCCTCACCAGTGGAAATGAGTTTCATATAATAAAAATTTTACCAAATTTTAACCAAATTTAACAAACTTGTAACCTAGTTTTTAAGTAGTGTTTTTTTAAAAAAAGATTGGTGGTTAGATACATTTGGTACCCTGTTTCTTACACTGAAGGTTTAGGTATGTGGCTGCTTTTTGGATTTGTCTGAATAGTCAAAATATCCCATGCTAGAGATAAAGACCTAAAGAGGAAGGAGGAAGAAATGGGAAGGACTATTGCAATTGATGAGGGATTTGTAATGTATGGAAATGAGAAGGATAGAGACAGCTAATGATACCAATGGCTAGAATTTATACTTATTATTTGCCAAGCATTGCACTTAAGTGCTTCCCCACAAAAGTATAGGTTTCCACTTTCAAAACAAATTTGTATGGCAGCTGTTATTTTTAATTCCCAATGATGTGAATAAGAACTGAGGCTTAGAGAAGTGAAACCTCTTTCCCAAGATCAAGGAGTTGAGCAGCAGAGGTAGAGTCAGCACACACACTTATACGATTTAGAAACTTGGACTTTTTTCTTTTTAAAGATTTTATTTATTTGACAGAGAGAGACACAGCGAGAGAGGGAACACAAGCAGGGGGAGTGGGAGAGGGAGAAGCAGGCTTCCCGCTGAGCAGGGAGCCCGATGCGGGCTCGATCCCAGGACCCTGGGACCATGACCTGAGCCAAAGGCAGAACGCTTAACGACTGAGTCACCCAGGTGCCCCAGAAACTTGAACTTTTATTTGTTTTGTTTTGTTTCTTTCTTTACTTTCTTACTTACTGAAAGTGATATATGGGCCTAATTTAAACATTCAAATAGTTTAATGAGACATAAAAAAAAAAAATCAGCCACCCTATTTCTGAAATCCCACACACCACACCAGATGCAATACACTTAATTCTTTTATCTGTGTCTTTTGGTCATTTACCCCAATATGTCTAAATATCAAAGGTATACTGTGAATTTTTGTAAATCAAGTTTACTGAGCTCTAATATATCACAAGATGAGTTTAGATAAATGTGTTCATTCATGTAATCACTCTAATCAAGAGATAGACATTATCATCATGCCAGAAATTTCCCTGGGTGCTCCTTTTCAATCCTTCCACCCACCCTGACCCAAGGCACTGACATAATTTTTGTCAACATAAATTTATATACATTAGTTTTATTTCTCAGAACATCATGTATAGTATATTCTTTATGTATCTGGCTGCGTTTGGCTCAGCGAACTAATCTTGAAATGCATCCTTGTTGTTGCATGTATCGGCACTTAGTAATACTCCATTTTATAGATATGCCACAAGTTATTTATAATATTTGGCCATTAGGACTTAATTTACCATGAATATTTGTGCACAAGTCTTTGTGTGGACATATGTTTTTATTTCTTTGTAGTAGAATGAGGTAAGTGTGTGTTTAACTTGATAAGAAACTGCTAAAACATCTTCCCAAATTGTACCATTCACATTTTCACTAATGGTGTATGAGACTTCCAGTTACACTTTCCCACAGACATTTATTTTTGTCAGCATTTTTATTTTAGCTATTCTCTTGGATCTGTAGTTATATCTCATTATAGTTTTACATCTTCCTGAAGGGTAATGATTTTGAGCATCTATTAATGAGTTTATTGGCTATTCATATATTTTCTTGTGGGAAATATCTCTTGAAGTCCTTGCCCATATCCACTGGTATTTTTTTCTTCTTATTTTTGAGTTGTAGGAATCATGAACATAGTTTTTGTATGTATTTTGTCAGACATATTTACTGCAAATATTTTCTCTCAAAGTGTGATTTGCCTCATTATTTTCTTAATTATGTCTTTTGAAAAACAATTTATTGAAGTCCAATTTATCAATTTTAATCATATCATGAGTGCTTTTTATTTTCTAAGAAATATTTGCCTAATTTCTTCTCTACTAATTTCTTCTCTACTCTGCTTTCATTTAGAAGTTTTATGGATTTAGATTTTTCATTTAGAACCATGATTCAGGGGTGCCCGGGTGCCTCAGTTGGTTAAGCAGCCGACTCTTGGCGTCAGCTCAGAACATGATGTCAGGGTTGAGGGATCCAGCCCTATGTCGGGCTCCACTCAGCATGGAGTCTGCTTGAGACTCTCTCCTCTGTCCCTTCCCCAACTCACACACACACACACACACACACACACACACACACACACACACTCTCTCTCTCTCTCTCTCTCTCTCTCTCTCTCTCTTTCTGAAATAAATGAATAAAATCATTCAAATGATCAAACATCATTTGTTTGAAAAGCTACCTTTTCCATGAAATTACTTTGGCACCTTTGTTAAAAATCAATTGACCATATATGTATAGATCTCTTTCTGGAATCTCTTTTTTGATCCATTAATTTTTAAAATTTTTATATCTATTGCACACATAGTTATTATGGCTTTATATTAAGTCTTAAAATCATGTAGGGTAGGCCCTACAGTCCTTTTTATCTTCTTCAAAGTTATTTTACTTATTCTAGGTTTCTTATTCCACTATTTTTTAATTTCCATTTTAGATACTATGTATTGACCACTTAATTCTCAAGATGAGAGGTTAGCTATTTTCTTCTTTCCCCATTGTAATTTTGTCAAAATTTTTGGTTAAGTCAGTATTCAATTTATTGCTTGGTTATTATAGAGATATAATATTATTTATAGATGATTCATATGATATATAATCATTTACATTCTCTTTCTTGTAAAGAAGTTTTTTTGTAAAATTTTTGTTTTTCCTGGGGTTGGTATTTGTCTTATACTGCCACTTGTTTAACCTTAGATATAGTTATCTCCAGTTCTTCTCTAACTCTATACCAGAAATTCAAATCTCTTTGAAAAATGTTCAAATGTATTGTTAGCACTCCATCAACTTCTGTCTTAATAATAATGTTTTCTCTCTAAGCTTGATATACAGTTGTCATCCCAGAATTTAGCACCATAATCTGGTAATCTTCTTCATTTATATCCTGTATTAGATTAAGATTTTCAGTTTCTTGAATCCTGTATCTTCCTTTTACTTAGTATGGAATACATCCTCCAGTGGCTAAGAAAATATGCATAGCAGCTTAATTTTTTGAGAAATTTTGCGCTTGAATAATGTCTTTATTTTTCCTCAACTGACATTGTAAGTGGATGTAAAATTATAGGTTAGAATCATTTTTCCCTCAGAATTTTTAACTATTGCTTATTTTCTTTTAGCTTCCCATGTTTCTGTTGGGAGGCTTAATGTACTTTTGAGTCCAGATCCTTTTATGAGTGAGTGTGTGTGTGTGTTTGTGAGTGTGCATGCAAAGAGGCATCTGTGCCATTATCCAAACAGAATGTTGTGTGTGCATATACACACATACGTTTGAATGCTTTTAAGTTATTTTCATTCTCATTCGTCTAAAATTTCATGATAACATTCCTTAGTGTGTGTCTATTTTATGTACTGTGCTAGGTACTTTTGGTACACTTTCAATTTAGACACTTATGCTCTTCAGTTTGGGGATATTTTATGGAATTTTAAACATAAATATCTTGTTTTGTTTTCCCTGTTTTTTTTTTTCTTTCAGAAAATCTATTATTCAGGGATTGGATTTCTAGACCAGTTTTTCTGCTTTTCTAATACCTCCTATATTCTATATCATAGTGATTTTATTTTAATTTCTGGATATTTGCTCAAATTTATCATCCTATGTTTTTTTCTTTCTTGATTTTTTTGTTGTGGTAAAAACACAACATAAAATTGATCATCGTAACCATTTTTAAGTGTATAGTACAGTAGTGTTAACTAAGGCACATCATAGTGCAATGTATCTACAGAAGTGTTGCATCTTGCAATACTGAAACTCTATACCTTTTGGAAAAATAGCTCTCCTTTTGTCCTCCTCTGAGGACAGCAACCTCCAGCAACCACCATTATATTTTCTATTTCTAAGAGTTTAACTCCTTTAGATACCTCGTACAAGAGGAATCATGCAATACTTGTCTTTTTTGTGACTGGCTTATTTCCCTTAACATAATGTCCTCAAGGTTCATTCATGTTGTAGTGTGTGATAGGATTCCCTTCTTTATTAGGGATGAATAATATCCCACTGTATGTATATACCACATGTTCTTTTTCCATTCATCTATCAATGGACATTTGCATTGCTTTCACCTCTTAATTATTTTGAATAAAGTTGCAGTGGACATGGGTGTGCAAACATCTGTTTGAAATTTGGTGTTCAGTTCTTTTGGATATATCTACAGAACTGTGATTGCTAGATCATATGGTAATTCTATTTTTAATTTCTGAGGAATCTTCATATTTTTTTCCATATTAGCTATACCATTTCACATTCCCATCAACAGTGCATAAAAGTTCCAATTTCTTCACAAACTCACCCACAGTTGTGTTTGTTTTGTTTCATTTTTTGATAGTGGGCATCCTAACATGTGTGAGGATATCTCATTTTGGTTTAGATTTGCATTTTCTGATGATTAGTGATGCTGAGCATCTTTCCTTATGCTTGCTGTTCATTTGCATAACTTTTTGGGACAACTGTCTATTCAGGTCCTTTGCCCATTTTTAAATTATTTGTTTTTGTTGTTTGTTCTTGGATTGTAGGCATTCTTTGTATATGCTGGAAATATTTTTTTATTATTGAAGTATAGTTGACACACAATGTTATATTAGTTTCAGGTGTACAACATAGTAATTTGAAAACTCTATATATTACTCAGTGCTCATCGCAATAAGCATAGTCACCATCTGTTATTATACAAAGTTATTACAGTATTATTGACTGTATTCCCTATGTTATACTTTTCTTTTAATTTAATTTAATTTTATTATGTTATGTTAGTCACCATACAGAACATCATTAGTTTTTGGTGTAGTGTCCCATGATTCATTGTTTTCGTATAACACCCAGTGCGCCATGCAGTACGTGCCCTCCTGAATACCCATCACTGGGCTCACCCATCCCCCCCACCCCACCCCGCCCAAAACCCTCAGTTTGTATCTTGGAGTCCATAGACTCTCATGGTTCGTCTCCCCCTCTGATTTCCCCCCTTGACTTTTCCTTCCTTCTCCTAATGTCCTCCATGCTATTCCTTATGTTCCACAAATAAGTGAAACCATATGATAATTAACTTTCTCTGCTTGACTCATTTCACTTAGCATAATCTCCTCCAGTCCCATCCATGTTGATGTAAAAGTTGGGTATTCATCCTTTCTGATGGCTGAGTAATATTCCATAGTATATATGGACCACATCTTCTTTATCCATTTGTCTGTTGAGGGACACCTCGGCTCTTTCCACAGTTTGGCTATTGTGGCCATTGTTGCTATGAACATTGGGGTGCATGTGGCTCTTCTTTTCACTACATCTGTATCTTTGGGGTAAATGCCCCGTAGTGCAATTGCTGGGTCATAGGGTAGCTCTATTTTTAACATCTCAAGGAACATCCACCCTGTTTTCCAAAGTGGCTGTATCATTTTGCATTCCCACCAACAGTGTAAGAGGGTTCCCTTTTTCCACAACCTCTCCAACATTTGTTGTTTCTTGCTTTGTCAAATTTGCCATTCTAACTGGTGTAAGGTGGTATCTCAATGTGGTTTTGATTTGAATTTCCCTGATGGCTAATGATGATGAACATTTTTTCATGTGTCTGTTAGCCATTTGTATGTCTTCTTTGGAGAAGTGTCTGTTCATGTCTTCTGCCCATTTTTTGGCTTAATTATTTGTTTTTTGGGTGTTGAGTTTGGAAAGACTCTACCCTCAAATTACTAGAACTCATACAGCAACTAGGTAATGTGACAGGATACAAAATCAATGCACAGAAGTCAGTTGCTTGCTTATAGACTAACAGTGCAACTGTAGAAAGAGAATTAGAGAAATGATTCCATTTACAATAGCACCAAAAACCATAAGATACCTCGGAATAAACCTAACCAAAGAGGTAAAGGATCTACACTCTAGGAACTACAGAACACTCATGAAAGAAATGGAAGAAGACACAAAGAGATGGAAAAACATTCCATGCTCGTGGATCAGAAAAATAAACATTGTTAAAATGTCTATGCTGCCCAGAGCAATCTATACCTTCAATGCCATGCCGATCAAAATTCCAATGCCATTTTTCAAAGTGCTGGAACAAACAATCCTAAAATTTGTATAGCATCAGAAAAGACCCTAAATTGCCAAGGAAATGTTGAAAAAGTAAAACAAAGCTGGGGACATCACATTGCCTGATTTCAAGCTATATTACAAAGCCGTGATCACCAAGACAGCATGGTACTGGCACAAAAACAGACACATAGACCAATGGAACAGAATAGAGAACCCAGATATGGACCCTCACCTCTGGTCAAATAATCTTTGAAAAAGAAGGAAAAAGTATGCAATGGATAAAAGACAGTCTCTTCAATAAATGGTGCTGGGAAAATTGGACAGCTCTATACAGAAGAATGAAACTCGACCATTCTCTAACACCAAACACAAAGATAAACTCAAAATGGATGAAAGACCTCAATGTGAGACAGGAATCCATCAAAATTCTAGAGGAGAACATAGGCAGTAACCTCTTTGACATTGGCCAGAGCAACTTCTTTCAAGATACATCTCCAAAGGCAAGTGAAACAAAAGGGAAAATGAAATTTTGGGACTTCATCAAGATACAAAGCTGCTGCCCAGCAAAGGAAACAGTCAACAAAACAAAGAAGCAACCCACAGAACGGGAGAAGATATTTGCAAATGACGCTACAGACAAAGGGCTGATATCCAAGATCTATATGCTATAATTTTCATCTCCATAACTCATTTATTTTATAACTAGACGTTTACCTCCTAATCCCCTTTACCTATTTTGCTCATCCCTCCACCCACCTCCCCTCTGGAAACCACCAGTTTGTTCTCTCTATTTAAGACTGTTTGGGCTTTTTGGGGAGTTTTTTTGTTTTGTTTCTCAAATTTGATATATAAGTGAAATCATATGGTATTTGTCTTCTTCTGTCTGACTTACTTCATGGACCATAATACTCTGGGTACATCCATGTTGTCACAAAGGCAGGATTTTATTCTTTTTAATGGCTAAATAATATTCCATTATATATCCACTATACACATGGATTATATATATATATGTGTGTATATGTGTGTATACACACACACACACACACACACACACACACACACACACACACCACATCTTCTTTATCCATTCATCTATCAATGAACATTTAGGCTGCTTCCATATCCTGGCTATTATAAATAATGCTGCAATAAATGTAAGGGTGCATGTATTCTGGATATTAATCCCTTACCAGATATATGGTTTGAAAATATTTTCTCTCATTCCATAAGTTGCTTTTTAACTTTGTTTTCTTTCCCGTACAGAAGTTTTTAAGTTTGTTGTAGTCCATTTGTCTATGTTTGCTTTTGTTGACTGTGCTTTTGGTATCATATCCAAGATAATGCCAAATCCTCTGTCATGAAATTTTGCTCTATATTTTATTCTAGGAGTTTCATAGTTTCAGATATTACATTTAGAGCTTCAGTCCATTTTGAATTAATTTTTGTATATGGTGTGAAGTAAGGGTCCAATTTTTTTCTTTTGCTTGTAGGTATCCAGTTTTCCCACCACCATTTGTTGAAGAAACTATTCTTTACACATTGTGTAGTCTTGACATCCTTGTCAAAGATCATTTGGCCATATAGGTAAAGGTTTATTTCAGGGCTTTCTATTCTGTTCCATTGGCTTATTTGTCAGTCTTCATGTCAGTACCATACAGTTTTGATTGCTACTGCTTCATAATATGTTTTAAAAACAGGGTGTGTGAGATGTCTCTGCTTTTTCTTCTCTAGATTATTTTGGCAATTTGGGGTTCTTTGAGACATTGGTCTGTAGGGGTGGGGGAGTCTCATTTTTCATATGTGAACTTTCATATAACTATATTTTCACTATAGCCTCTCTACCCTCTGTTGAGCTGCATGGTACTATGTCCAGGGTCCCTTTGTTTCAGCAGAAGGTAAATCCCCAGTATTCTGCTGTGATGGATATGAGGATGGGAAGGGTGATAGTTGTCTTGCTGTGGGTGGAGGTTTGGATCTGGGGTCTCCAGTGATATTCCTTATTGCCTTGAAGTAAAGATTCAGCAAATGCTCATTGGTTGATTGATCTTGTCTTTGAGCATTAGTGGACGACTGCTGGACTGAGGAGCAGAAAATTTAGACAAAAGCAGTACAAAAAAAGTTCAAGCAAGAAAAAATTGATACTGTTGAAAATGAAAGTGATTAAAATTGTTAGATTCCTGACATTTTTAATTGCAACCCATTAGTCATTGTGAATATATGATTTCTTCACAAAGTCTTTTTTAAAGAAACATTATGGAATTTATATCTATAATATTTAAAACTCTGCTGTCATAAGCAGAAATATTATAACCCTAAACAAATAATTACTGAAGTGAACATGCTTAGTTTTTGCATGTAGAATTCTAAACATCTCTGCCAATAGGATTAGAAATTTAAGAAATCTTTAGGAGAATAATTTCATTTCCCTGAATAGCTCATCATTTTTCTTCTGGGGTTTTTCATGAAGGCTATTTAGGTGAATATTAAAAGTGTGAATGGAAATATTTTGTACCCATGATGCTACAGATTGGCATCTTCAAAAGATGAGAGATATTGCCAAGTCTATCACTAATCAAGTTTTATAATTTACAACCTGTGCACACTGTGGGCTGAGAACTGTAGCAGTTGTGCTGAGCATTTCTGGGAAGTTACCATCATCCCAGCACCAATTATTAAAACCTCTTACACACATTAAAGCTATAAAGATTAAAAATATAGCACACTTGTCATTAAATATGGATGACTTCATCTAATATGCATTATATACAAAAACAATGTCCTGCCACTTGAGCTTTATCACTACCCTATGGAAAATCCACAGACTCAGAGTCCCACATCAAAGCTCATTTTGGCAAAGCCAAGGAACAACTTCGTCATGCAAAATAAACACAGATGTTCCACACTCAGGCAACTGGCTAAGAGGAGATGGTGCATAGGGGGATGCATAGCTCCGTAAAAGATAATGCCTCCTTACATACCCTACAGCAGTATCTTCTGTGGATGCTGCAAACAGTGCTTAAAAGGACTGATCATCTGTTTTAAAAAATCATCTTTCCTGACTATAGCTGTGAAAACATTGAACTAGTTCTTTCTCCGTGTGTGTGTGTGTGTGTGTGTGTGTGTGTGTGTGTCTATGCAGAAATATACGTGCACTGTCTACAAATGTCAGTTTGGATGTTTTTGAGCTAGAGAAGAACTAAATTTCACATGCATCTTAGGCAGTGTCTTTCTTGTCAGTGATTTATTGATTTCTGTCTGTAAGGTATAATATTAATAACCATATTAATTATAAGAAGATCTGAGGAAGGAAAAGTTACTAGCCTCTCCCATTAACTGACAGTTAATGCTGGGCGGTTCCAAATGACCAGACAGCTGTAATTGACTTCCCTTTGTTCCTTTCATTCTCAGTTAATTGCAAGAGAATATCTCTGCTAAACAAACATTCCTGGGACTCAAATGTATTTCTCCTAGAAATAAAAACAGAGTCGCAAAAGATAAAGAACACACATTTGGGATTTCTGATATTTGGCCTAGAATTGCCCTGACATTCAGTTATGGCCTATTGAAAATATCTACTCAAAATAGTTTCCCCTTCCCCCCGCCCCCAATACGGGCATGTGATTGGAAAGGATAGAATAGGGTAGGATTGGAAAAGGAAGGTTAAGATTTGGGGTTATTGTGATTTTGGGAACTATACATTTTTGCAAACACTTCTGTCTTGAAATAGTTTTAATCTGACATATACCTAAATCCTATGGAGCATGGGGAGAGTGTTAGAAGGCCAACAAAATCTCCCTTATGTTCTGCCAGCAGTATTGTCTTGGTTATAACAGGAAATCAATCCTAGCAGTCATATTCTAATTAGTACAAAAAATATGTGAAAAGCATTTTAGGGAATAAGTAACCTCTTGAGAAGGCCAAGAATCTTGTTCATTTATCTTCCACCGACTTACATTTTAAGTATCATGCTTTAGGTGTGACATGCAGAAAACTTTAAACTGTGTCCCATTTGTCTTTCATTTGCTACAAATATTTGTGTGCCCTTATACTCTCTTTATTGCAATGTCCTTTACACTTTTCTAATAATGCACTCATCAATATTTTGAATACAGACTCCCAGTATATATTTATTTATTACTTTATGACTTATTAGAATAATATAGACACTGTAAAGTATACTCAAGGATAAAAATTAAAAACAGATAAAGCAAGAATAAAGTTTAAAAGAAAATTTTAATTTTACTCATTCTTAATTTGAAAGCCCTCTTGCACTAGCATTTTATTTTAGATTAAAGGGACTCTAGGACTGACAGCCATGTGATCAATGTGACTAAATATGCCTTACAAATCTGGCTTAACCCTTATAATGTAGCAATTTAAGGATCTTGTTCTAAGTGTAGTTTATTTCCACATTTGGTTATAACTGCCATAGTTGAAAAGATACTTTATAGAAATATAGTGAGCCAAACAGGAGGATATTTTTGGCTGTGATTAATAAATTATGATACTTAAAAATTTCAACCCCCCCAATTAAGCAAAACTATTTTTCTTAAAATTTGACTAATAATTTTCCTCCTTCCCTGATGCCAAACAGTATTCCTTGCAAACTAATAAGAAATTGGTACATTAATTTTAACAAATTTTTTCAGTACACTGAAAGTTTTATTTTCAAGATTTTAGCATGCACAGGTTTAAAAATCTTACATAGGGATGCCTGGGTAGCTCAGTCATTTAAGCGTCTGCTAACAGCTCAGGTCATGATCCCACAGTCCTGGGATTGAGCCCCACATCAGGGTCCCTGCTCAGTGGCGAGCCTGCTTCTCCCTCCCCCACTTCCCCTGCTTGTGCTCTCTCTGTCAAATAAATAAATAAAATCTTAAAAAAAAATAAAATAACAAATAAAAATCTTACATAGATTTATTTATTTGGGAAAACTGAAAATGCTGCTTAATAATGGAAAAATTTCCGAATATCAGTTTTAAAGATGCCCTCTCCATAGTCCAAGCTACTTCCTCACTTATTATTAAAGTGTTACCTTTACCTTGGAGGGACATACTAATATTTTTCCTCAAATATCTGTTAGGTAGATACTCCTGTCAGCCCCTTGCCATCATAAAGAAGTTTAGTAAATTTGGAATACTTTACTTCTCATAAAAGAATAATGAGTAACTTATTTTAATTCCAACAACTTATCAGAACTTTACCATGAGATAATCAGTGAATCTCTGTGGGCTAGAAAGATTTGTGATTCCTTGTTTTATTACAAGATAATATACATTCTATTTTAAATGTCTTATCCTAATACAATAACTGCATTATGAAATACTATAGTAGATTTTTCTATTTCTCATTTCAACTTCTTTTCTGCAATAGTTTTCTAAAAATGATATACTGAATAAATTTCACAAATGGTGCTATTGATTAATATAATCTCAGAATTCCTCTTTAAATTCTATTTGGGCCACTGCTCAGAGTTTGGACTTCCAAAATTAAGCTTATATCAAATATTGTGTTTGCAAATATATTATTATTTTTTTAAATTTTATTTTATTATGTTCTGTTAGTCACCATACAATACATCATTGGTTTTTGATGCAGTGATCCATGATTCATTGTTTTCGTATAACACCCAGTGCTCCATGCAGTACACGCCCTCCTTAATACCCATCACCAGGCTAACCCATCCCCCCACCCCCCTGCCCAGAACCCTCAGTTTGTTTCTCAGAGTCCATAGTCTCTCAAGGTTCGTCTCCCCCTCTGATTTCCCCCCTTCGTTTTTCCCTTCCTTCTCCTAACATCCTCCATGCTATTCCTTATGTTACACAAATAAGTGAAACCATATGATAATTGACTTTCTCTGCTTGACTTATTTCACTTAGCATGATCTCCTCCAGTCCCATCCATGTTGATGTAAAAGTTGGGTATTCATCCTTTCTGATGGCTGAGTAATATTCCATTGTATATATGGACCACATCTTCTTTATTCATTCGTCTGTTGAAGGGCATCTCGGCTCTTTCCACGGTTTGGCTATTGTGGACATTGCTGCTATGAACACTGGGGTGCATATGGTTCTTCTTTTCACTACATCTGTATCTTTGGGGTAAATGCCCAGGAGTGCAATTGCTGGGTCATATTTTTAATTTTTAATTTTTTTTTTAATTTTTTGAGGACCCTCCACACTGTTTTCCAAAGTGGCTGTACCAACTTGCATTCCCACCAACAGTGTAAGAGGGTTCCTCTCTCTCCAACATTTGTTGTTTTTTGCCCTGTCAATTTTTGCCATTCTAACTGGTGTAAGGTGGTATCTCAATGTGGTTTTAATTTGAATTTCCCTGATGGTCAATGATGATGAATATTTTTTCATGTGTCTGTTAGCCATTTGTATATCTTCCTCAGAGAAGTGTCTGTTCATGTCTTCTGCCCATTTTTTGACTTGATTATTTGTTACTCAAAATGAATGAAAGACCTCAATGTGAGACAGGAATCCATCAAAATCCTAGAGGAGAACATAGGCAATAACCTCTTTGACATCGGCCACAACAACTTCTCTCAAGATACATCTCCAAAGGCTAGTGAAACAAAAGCAAAAATGAACTTTTGGGACTTCATCAAGATAAAAAGCTTCTGCACAACAAAGGAAACAGTCAACAAAACAAGGAGGGCACCCACAGAACAGGAGAACATATTTGCAAATGACACTGCAGATAAAGGGCTGGTATCCAAGATCTATAAAAAACTTCTCAAACTCAACACCCAAAAAACAATAATCAAGTGGAAATATATTATTTTTGTTTAAAAATGTCATTACTGCTAAAGCACATCTCTTCTGACTCAGTTTTTCTTAAGTGACTCATAAAAATAGTTATTCATGTATTTCAGTATTGAAGTAGGATCTGGAAAACACCATAAGCTGAGACAACACCCATGGGCAGGTGATTATTGGGAAAGGTAATCTAAATGAAATCCCTTTTCCCTTTACTTCTGACTTCCAGCTCTTTTGTCTCTCTGGCTCTGGGACCTGGGGTCTGGGAGTGGATCCTGAAGGCTCTGTTGAGGGCCTGTTGGAAAGAATAAAGAGATAGTGATGAGCTCCTTCCCTCTTTCCTGCTGTGCCCCCATCCATGGTCCCTTTCCAGGGGCCACAGCAGGGGCTGACAGCCTGTCAACTTCCACAACACAAGTTTATCGTTAGAGACCTCCTGTGATATTCATGACTTTTAGGATACTTTAAAAAAGAGAAGTAAACCCCATTAATCCAATAAAGAAAAATAATAAAATTCCTAAGTAGTTCAGTAGTCACAGAGAGGAAAAATAGTCCAAATAATCAGTGTCATGTCCAGTGAAACAGAACAGTTTGGGGACACAGAGAAATACATGAGTTTTTAAATTTATTTTATTTATTTATTTTTTTAATGAAAAATACAGCAAGAGAAGTCAAGGAGAATTGAGTGCAGCACACACTCACACCTACACACACACACACACACACACACACACACACACACACACACACCCTACACACATGCATAATTTCCTGAGGCTTAAAAAAAAAATCTTAAAATTAAAAATTCAGTACATGAAATGAAGGAGAAAATGGTCACTGTTGATATTTGTATTAATCATATTGTTATCTACAAAGAAATTACCAATATATTTTAAAAATAGAAATTATACAGGCCACTGTTTGGTCATAATTTAATAAAACTAGAAATTAAAAATTAAACAGGGGTATCTGTCTGGCTCAGTTGGAAGAGAATGTGACTCATGATCTCACAGTTGTGAGTTCCAGCCCCACACTGGGTGTAGAGATTACTAAAAAAACAAATAAACCTAAATATATAGATATATAATTTTTAAAAAGAAATTAAAAATTAAACAGTGAAAAAAAAATTCTATGTCTTCCCTACATAGAAATTAAGAAATATATTTAAATCAAAGAGAAAATAAAAAGAAAACTCAAATCCAGATATAAAGAAAAAACAATATGAGAACATATGGTAATGGAAAAATTATGCTCATAGAAATATTTATACCTTTGTTATTAAAGTTGCATGGCAAAAGAAAGAAGTTAGAAAAATAGCTACAAAATGTGTTAAAAGAAGAGGTGCCTGGGTGGCTCAATTGATTAAGCTTCTGACTCTTGATCTCGCTCAGGTCTTGATCTCAGGGTTGTGATTTCATGCCCTGTGTTGGGCTCCATACTGGGTGTGGAGCCTACTTAAAAAAAAAAAAAATGTCTTAAAAGAAACTAGAAAGGTGGAATTATTAAAGACAAAGGCTCAATTATTTAAATTGAAAATCAAGAAATAAGGGAAGGAATAAATAAGTCCAAAACATGGTATTTTGAAAAAGATTATTAAAGAATTACCTCTGGGGCAACAAGGAGAGAAAAATCTATGAATGAGAAAGGATACACAATCACAGATACAGAAATGATTTTTTAAAGCTTAATTATTTCTTTATGATTTTTTGGTCAGATGTTATTAATTATTATGATTTCTGCCACATAACATGGCTGATAAAAAGATCACATCAGGAGTAAAATTTGCCCATACTTGAATTCTAGAATTCTTCTCTTATTCTCTCTGAAGCCTACCAACCAAGCTTTTGCTCCACTACATCACTGAAACTCCTCTTGTCAACATTACTAGTAATACCTTGGTATTACAATATCAAATATTCAATTCTTTTTGACCTCTTGGCAAGATTTAACCCAATGAACTATATCTCTTTCCTTGAAACACTTCCTTCTCATTGGTTCCAAGACCCCACACTTTCCCAGCCTTCCTATTACTTCACTGGCCATTCCTTCTCAGCTTTCTTTAATGAGTTCTGTATTATTTCCCTAACCTCTTTTTGTTAAAATGTCCTTGGTCCATTTATCTTCACAACTTCATTTGGCCTCATGGCTTTAAACACTATCCAATCTCTCACTTCCAACCTACCTATTCACATACATATGCATGCACGCACACACACACACACACACACATACACACGATCTAATTCTACTCCATTTGTTGCTTTCCCCATTTCTATCTTTGCAGTTGCATGGATAGAAATTGTTGGCATTTTCCTCAACTCCTGCCTTTCTCTAGCATCCCACATCCAGTTTGACAGGAAATCCTATTGTTTTACTTTCACGTTATACTCAGAAACACTTATTTCCACTGCTGGAAGGTACAACAAGAGAAGTTACCTGATGTGAACAACAGAAAGAAAATAGACTGGGAAACAAATATCAACAGAAACTCAGGGACCTGTAGGACTATAACAAAACATCTAACATTCATGCCATGAGAGTCTTTTTTTTTTTTTTAGAGGTGGGGGGAGGGGTAGAGGGAGGGAGAAAGAGAATCTTAAGCAGACCGGACGCCCAGTGTGGAGTCTGATGTCAAGGCTCGATTTCATGACCCTGGAGGTCATGGCCTGAGCCAAAACCAAGAGTGGGACACTTAACCAACTGAGCCACCCAGGTGCCCCAATGTTGGGAGAGTCTTGGAAGGAAAGGAAAATGAGAACAGAATGGAAAAAAGATATGAAGAGATAATGGCTGAAAACCTCCGAAATTGACAAGACATATACATCTACAGATTCAAGAGGTTGAGTGAAACACAAACAGGATAAACCCAAAGAAATACAGCGACACACCATAATCAAAATTCTGAAAATTAGGGGAGCCTGGGTGGCTCAGTCGGTGAAGCGTCTGCCTTTAGCTCAGGTCATGGTCCCAGGGTTCTGGGATCGAGCCCTGCATCGGGCTCCCTGCTCAGTGGGGAGCCTGCTTCTCCCTCTACCACTTCCCTGCTTGTGTTCCCTCTCTCACTGTCTCTCTTTCTGTCAAATAAATAAATAAAATATTCAAAAATAAAATAAAATAAAATTCTGAAAATTAAACAGAAAGAAAAAAATCTTGAAGGCCGTGAGAGAGAAATGTCACCTTACCATTAGGGTAAAAACAATGAGAGTGACAGAGGATTTTTCATCAAAAACATCCAGGTCAGAAATAAGTAGACATGCAAATACCATATGGCCCAACAGTTGTACTCCTGGGCATTTACTTCAGAGAAATGAAGACTTATGTTTACATAAAAACCTGTAAACAAATGTTGACAGCACCTTTATTTGTAATAGACAAATAACAGAAACAACTCAGATGTTATTCAATGGATAAATGGCTAAACAAACTGTGGTACACCCATACCCTGGAATACTGTTTAGCAATAAAAAGAAATAAATTATTGATATATGCAACAACCTGGAGGAATCTTCCAGAGAGTTGTGCTGAATAAACAAAGCCAATCACAAAGGGTTATAGACTATGTGATTCCATTTATATAACATTCTTGAGATGATAAAAGTATAGAAATGGATAAAAGATTAGTGGTTGTCTGGGATAAAGAAGCAGGTAGTGTGGGAAAAAGTGTTTGTGACTGTAAAAAGGCCACAATGTAAAATAAGGGATCCTCCTGATGGAAATGTTCTGAGTCTTGACTGTACCAATGTCAATACCCTGGTTGTGATATTATATTACAGTGTTGCAAGTTGTTATCACTGGGGGAAACCATTCTTTCTTACAACTGATACGAAATACAATGATCTCAACATAAAAAATAATTAATTAGAAAAAAAATTCAGAAAGCAAGCAGAATAAACAAACTGAAGTGTTCCTTCTAAAGCTTATGATTTTTTATGACAGTGTATAAAAACATATAGTCACCTGTAAAAGAGCAGTCCAAACTCACAAATATCATAAACTACTTGTGAAAGGGGTCTATTCTTTCATCAGACGTGTTTGTGAACTCGGTTCTCGTTAGACATGTGTTTGTGAATTTGATTATTTTCATTGTTATTTAGAAGACTTGATTGATAGGGATTCCAAATAAATGTGTGTAAAGTTTATAATTCAGATTTTGTAATAGATGGCTGCATAACAGACTTTGAGGACTAGAGTGCCATTTTACAGATTAATTCATTTCTATTTTCCCTTGATTTTTCTTTTCAGGAATATTCTGGCTATTATTGGCCTATTGTTCATTTAGTTTGTCAAATTTTATGGAAAATTCCTTGCACACTTCATTGTAATTACAGTGAATCTATACCTTAATTTGGGGAACATTGACATCTTTTTGTGATTTTGAGTTTACCTAACATGAATTGGGGATATCTCTTCATTTACTATTTTATCTTATAATGTCATCCACAAAAGTTTCATAATATTCTGCATACAGGTCTCATGTATTGTCGTTAGTACCTTAAGTAAACACTAAGTACCTTAAATGTTTATTCTTATTATATATATTTTTAAAAGATTTTATTTATTGACAGAGAGAGACACAGCGAGAGAGGGAACACAAGCAGGGGGAGTGGGAGAGGGAGAAGCAGGCTTCCCGCGGAGCAGAGAGCCTGATGCGGGGCTCCATCCCAGGACTCTGGGATCATGACCTGAGCTGAAGGCAGACGCTTAATGACTGAGCCACCCAGGCACCCTGTTTATTCTTACTATAAATGCTTTACTTCTCACTACATTTTCTATTTGTTGCCGGCGTATATGCCGGTTACTAAACTCCTCTGACGCCTAAAAATTTGTCTAGGAAGTTGTGTTTAGATTCTTTGGATTTTCAATCACTTTTTAAAATCAGTTTTATCGGAAAATAAAATGTAAATGTCTTTCCAATCCTTGTATCTTCAATTTCTTTTTCTTACCTTACCGTATTAGATAAAACCTCAGGAGAATATTGAATACAACAGGTAATAGCGGCCATCCTTACCATTTCTTGTTTTGAAAGGAATGTTTCTAAAGTTTTCTCATTATTGATGATATTTACTCTAGATATTTTGTGTATGTGGGCGCTACCATGTAGGATATAACTTTGATGATTAAATTGTGATGGTTATTACTACTTAATATCAGAAACATAAGGAAATGAGCAGATGTAAGTAGGGAGTTGAGGGCAGAAGTTCAACTAGTAAATGGTGACATGCAAGGTTAAAGCCGAACTCTTCATCTTTACTCAGTACTGGAATATATTCATCCTTTAAATCTCTTTGTATAGCATTCTTTGATTCTTTCGGGTAATCTTAGGTATATCTCCCTGTATATGTCTGTTGAATTTTGTACACATCAGCTTTGCAGCAATTATGGCACTGTGTTGAAATAATGTGTTTACATATTTAGCAGCCAAAACTGTATCAGTTAGCTACCCTTTTGCACTTTTTCAACCCCACAACCAATCTCTCTGTTGAAAGGCCCTGTTAGTTTGTTAATTTGTCTACGAAGGAGACTTTGAATGCATTTGATTTTATCTCCATTTTTACTTCTTTGTAGTCTAAGCCACCCCTGCTGCTCGCCTAGATTGGTATCAGCCTCCAACCTGTTGCCCTTGATGCACTCTTGTCCCATCATGGTCTGTACTCCAGAAAGCAGCTTTATTGATCCATTAAAAGCACAAATGAAATCATGTCACTCCTTAGCCAATGGCTTCCCCTATACTCGGAATAAAATTCAAACTCCTTATCCATGTTTAAAAAGTCCTACTGTATTTGGACTCTTTTTACTGCATCCCAGATTTGGTGGCCTTCTTTTAGTCATTTGAGCAAACCCATCCTGAACCATCACCATTTCAGAGAGGCCTTCCCTAGTAGAAGAAATAACACAAGTAAATAATATATAAATAAAAATAAATAAGTAAATACAAAAACAGATACTAACCTAGTAGAAGAAACAACAAAAAAATAAGTCCCAGGAATAGAGCACCTACATAAAAATGGAAGAAATAACAACCCTGTAAGAAATTTCTTCAGAGAATATATAATTAAAACATAAGCCAAAAAAGTACTTTGATAATGGTTATTAAATTTTGAATTTCAATAATTCTGATGGCTGGTATGGATTTTTGAAATTTTAATTTAATTGAGTTAATCTTAATATTGGTGATTCTGATGCAGACTATCCATAGACAATGCTTTGAAAAAAAACATCACTTAAGGAGTTCAAAGGAGAAAGATCATTTGAAATGAAGTGAATAGGAAATGCTTGCTTCATGATAGAGAAATGTTATACCCTGGGCTTCAGAGAATTGTTTGTCATGAATGGGTATGAAAAAAAAGGAAACATTTAAAATAGAAAGCGTAAGAGTGAAGACTTTCACAACATAATGGCTTATTGATCAATAAGAAAAAAATTTATGACGATTCACATTTTTTTAAAGTTTTCAGGATTTTCAGGTTTCAGGAATACTCACATATTATCAATCATCCTCAAGATAGTGTGTAACATGTCCATCTGCTTTCCAGAACATATGACAGTCATGTTCCTAGCGCCTATAGGCGCATATCAGTCCACTGCCCTGAATTCATGTCCATCAGGTTAGAGAACAACTAAGCATTTAAAAATTGTGTTACTTTCTCTGTATTGAGGTCACCAAAGTGCCCTGAGTCCCAGCACAGGTGGCCACTCTCTGTATGAAATGCCCAAGCCTGTAAAGCAAGCAGGTTATGTCATGGATCTGTAGTGATCACTGACACACGGAGTTCCTCCCTCACTGCATCTGCCTAAAACCTGACATAAGTCAAAGACTTCATAAGAGGCAGAAAATACAAGGCAGCCTAATTAACCAATTCTTTGCCCACGTAACAAGCACATACATTTGGGAGACAAGGCACCCCTAGGTAGAAATATTCCATCCACTGTCTTCAAAATATAGTCTTGAATGCTTTTGAATTTGTTTATTTTCTTCAGGTTTTATCACCTGTTAATAACTCGCTAGTTTTTTGATAGAAAGAGCCTTCTTCTTCAGCTCCTCCAGGTAATCATTCTACTTTCAGTAGATTTTGTGGCTACTGATATCCTTTCTTATTACTCCCAAAGGAAGAGTTCTATTATTAAATCATCTTAGGGCTAACTAATATTAGGAGTTCAATATCTTACTTTTTTTATTTTTATTTTTTATTTTATTATGTT